>NC_073627.1:96396920-96699950 GCF_029407905.1 Bubalus kerabau | reverse complement strand
GCGATGGTATGAAGTGTCTACAAGCGTGCTCAGCACTTAAATTTGCTTTTCTTTTCTCTGTTGTACATAGCTGTCAGAAGAATCTGTTTCAGAAGAATGGGAAACTTCTTCTGAAAGTCTGAAGAAGGCAAAGGTTTACTGATCCATAAAAGAAGTCAGAGAGGCCCAGCATCTTTTGTGTGGGTCTGGGTTGATACCATTTTGGGCAAAAAAGGGTATATCAAAAATGATTTTTCAAACAAGGAAATTCAGCAGAGTCTAGATTGTGCTATTTTCACTGCATGTAATACATATTTTATCAGATGGTCCCATAAAGCAGTAAGGCAGCGAACAGGAAAACATGCAGACGACCTTGGAGCCATCAGCGTGTATACTATTTTCTCTCTCCCCATTACCTTTTTAATTTCAACAGTTCTTAATCCCTGTATTTCAGATGCCACTGTAAATGAAAAAAACAAGAGAAAAATATGATTATTAACACATTTTTAATGTTAATAATAGTTTAAATTTCAGTCGATTCTAAAACTAAATGGGACTAAGTACCTAAGTGAGGTACCCCAATGTTTTTGGAAATAGGGTGTTCAAAGTTACTAGCACACATGATTACATCTGTCTTACAGAGGGGCTCCCAACTGAAAAAATGGCACACCATCCCATATCTTCCTTCTTATTTCACGCACCGCTTATACAACTGCATACTCCACTCTGAATGAGGCAAGGACAGGATGTGTTTTGGACAGAGACACACATGTGCACAGCTGAGAGGAATAAAGTCATGGAAACATTAAAAAGAATCCATGGACTTAAGGGCCTAAATTTCTAGAATATTAGTCACATTGCACACAGAGACTGCCATATGGTTAGTTTCTTCAATTTGAACAACTTTCAACCAATGCTCCAAGCCAAAAAGCCCTCTGCATCATGATTTCATGTAATTAAAACACAGGAGGATCATATTACTTTTCTCAATCAACATTTTTGCAATCTTATGAAAAATAGATGGCTTCAACTAATAGCATCTTCTGATTTATTGCTATTACATTAAATAGACAACAGGGATAAAAATAAAACACACCAATCTTCTTCATAAGAAAAAAATGACAGAATACTGATTCTAATGTTAGTAGATCTCCTAGGGAAAACATCAAATGGGAAACGCTGCCACAGGCATTGCTTCATGCTGTTCTCAATTTTTGCAGGCACTCATGTTTGCACCTATATTAGAGTTTAGGATGATTTAGAGGGAAGAAATCTTCAGAGGTAAAGTAAAACAGGGGAAAAAAATCAGTGTTGATGGCCAAAATTCAATCCAGTAAATCATGCTTAAGGTTTCAATCCAATCTTACGTGCATTCTTCTTTGAACTACTTTCCAGTAACTCAGATGTACCGGATCCCGAAAATGGAAAAGTGAATGAGGACAGGCTGGCTTCACTCATCTACAAAGACATAATAGTTGTCTTAGAGAGTTTGGGAAGTAATAATACCCCTTAAGTATGACTTATTTCATAATTATTTTAATGCACTTAGAAATACTTGTTAAGCAATAGCGGCATTTGATAATTAGAAAGGTAATCAATATAAACAGTTTCCACTGAGCTTTGTTTTCTTTTTAAGGAAGAATGTGCCCAGTGACATAAATAATTAAAGGTAAAAGAATTTGATTCCAACATAATCTCACCCAAGCTAATCTTCTCTAAATTTAATCTAGTTGCACACAGATGCGAACTTACACAACTGCAGAAATAGAGCCAGGGGACAGGAAACAAAGGTAATCATTCAGGGGTGACTGTGAGGTCTTTAAGACAGGCTATCACTGTGTTTTATATGTAGTGGTGAGGTTGTACAGTTCACCTACACAAGATTCTTTTCGGTTGAATGCTGGCTGATAAATGTTTGCTATAAAAACAGTTTAAACATATGTTATCTTGGTAGGCTTTATAATGTATTAATTGGTTCACTTTTGAGATTATGCAAAAAGAATCATGTCAGAAAAGAAGAATGGTTGGATTGTTTCTCAGAATGACTCACAAACTACTTAAGAGCTTCACCTTGCTTGCCTGTCCGTTCCCATCTCTCAAACTCTGTACCCTAGCTGCTCTGCCATGCTGCCAGGCCTGCGTGCAGGGCCTTGGACAGACTGGCAGGAAAGGCCATCTCTGAACTCCTTCGGCCTGTGAACTGCATCACCTTGATGAACTCCACAGCTACGCACCTGGCTGCTTTGAGAAGGTCTCCTCTCCGAATGGAATGGACCAGTTTTGACTCTTCCAACTTCCAAGGTTACTGTGCCTAGGGAACACTAGGGGGAGGTTGTTTGACAGAAACATTTAAATAAAATGCTACAGTCAGCTTTAGGATTACACTTTATTCTTTACGGCTGGGTTTTTGAAAGTCATGTTTCCTTTGGAATTTCTACAGGCAAGGATATCTCCCATCCTTTGTGGAAAGGTTTTTCTAAAACATTAAAACTAGTAAAAACTGTAACAACAAATCAGTAGTAGTCTGTCTTACTAGCTCATGATTTACATGGAGAGGGTGTCTGTCCAGGCAAAGAGAAATGGAGAATCGACCAATTCTCTCATGCAACACACTAATGTAGAGCCAAATGAGCTAAAGGAATTTGGATTTTAAACAACATAACAAAAGCAATAAATAACCACTATTGCAACAAGTTGCTTTGTTTTCAATTGCAGAGGTACTCAGATAACATAAGCTCTCTACTGGCACACTGCACCTGAATAGACCTATTACGCAATATTTAAGCCATACTGCTGTAGACATCAAATGAGAATTGAGGAAAATTTCCCTGTTGCCCTTTACAAATAAATCACAGGCATGCAAGAAATGCTATACAGTCTAATGTGGAAGCAGCAAAATGAGGTGGGTGAGAACCAGCTTTTTGGAGTCAGATACACTGGTTTAAATCCAGTCTGTGTGATTTACTCGCTGTGTGAACTTAACAGATGTCTACCTTGATAAGTCTTTTACTCTGCATTTTAAAAAACAGAGATCATTATAGGCTGCTGTGATAGAATAATCCATGTACAATGCTCATCAAAATGTCAAACACATGCAGTTTTGTCAACTGTGTTGCTTCCCGATTTTCCATTATAACAAACAGCACTGCAATGAACTTTACCTATGTAAAATTTTTTGTGTACTGAGGATTACTGATGCAAGACTTTAAAATGAGGAATTACTAAGTCAAAACAACAAAATGCAGCAGCAGTTACAAATAGCAAAGCTACAGGGATATTTAAGGCTTTCATTATATACTGGCAAACTGGTTTTTAAATGAGGATTTAACTGGTTCTAAAATTATCTATGTTACATTATGGATGCCTCCTCTATCTTTGAGAGGTTTTTGTCTTACAGAATTAAGTATCATTTTCAATTTATCTCCTGAAGGAAGAGACTTCTCCTTAAAGAACTCTAATTACTTTGTTTTTTGAAAATAACTCCAAGAAGAAATATTTAAGTGTGCTTTATTAAAAACTAAATTTATATGTACATACCAGGTCCTATGCAAACCAGAGGTTAACTACAATATACTCACTTGAAATCCCTCTGTGAAGCTCAGCTTAATGACTGAAGAGGTTCTGACTAGAATCTGAGACCTCTGACATTATCCACTGCTGCTTAATAATGTCATGAAGTTATATGCTCGTGTTACTGAACATGTACCACATGACATGGATTCTGATGGCAACAGGTGTCTAGTCAACTTTGAACTACACTTCGGGTCATAAAAACACGTGTTAGGTAAAGGAAAACAATGAGATAAGAATTGAGAGGAAATACATCTAAATTTCCAAGAACTGTATTTTTAAGTGACCATCCTGTATTTTATAACTCATTTTTAAAATTAGACTGGTGCTGCCTTTCCAATCAGCAAATGATTCTTCATGGAATTTACTTTGGAGGAAAGAGACTTCACAATGTAAAACGTATTTAAGCTTAGCAACTATACCTTGGGATGGAGGCCTTATAATTACTGAATTAACAACAGTGGTAACTGTTGAAGGAACTGCCAGGTAAATCTGCAAACACTCTTCCGCATTCTTCATCTCTGGGGAAATACTGGGTTGGCAAAAAAGTTCATCTGGGTTTTTCTATAAGATGGTACAAAAAAAACCTGAATGAAATTTTTGGCCAACTCAATATAAAGATGTCCAACTTAGTGTGCCCAGCAAAGGGTAAGGGCAGGGCGGGGCAGTACAGAAAGCATAACTTTCAGAGGTACCCTGCTTGCTCCCTCTGATCTCCCACCTTTCTGTGGGAGCATCCCTGCCAGTATGAGATTCTCCCCTTATGCCAGAGGTCGTTAAGAATACATCCAGATATAAATATGGAGGCAGGGTGAATTGACATGAAGACATTTTTTTCTCTTTTGTGGCCTGAATATGTGTTTTTCTTTCAAGAAAAGAGCCACATAACAATCACTTTATGATAAAATATCTGCTAAGATCACAGATATTCAGTTCATAATTCTTCTTACTGTGTGTGCTCCCTCACTCAGTCGTGTCTGACTCTGCAACCCCATAGACTGCAGCCCGCCAGGCTCCACTGTCCATGGGATTTCCCAGGCAAGAATACTAGAGTGGTTTGCCATTTCCTTCTCCAGGGGATAATACTTACTACTACTCTATAAATACATAACCATATAATAAAGAGCTGATCATAAGTGTAGAGATTTACCACTGAAGTATGTTGTCTAACATATAAATATGTCTTATTTGAGAGAACATATTAAATAAATACTTGTTGCATGTGGCAGCTCCTCCTTCTCCTACGCTATTACACATAACCAACTATGGCACTGGATTTCTACCTTCAGCAGAGCCGCAACAGCTTCCTGTGTTGCATGACGGACGTCTTCTCCATTCACCGTTAGTATCTGGTCTCCCTGTAGCAGTCGCCCATCAGCATCTGCAATGCCTCCTTTGACAACATCGGACACAAACACTCCAGTATCATTTCTGCAAGTGTGATTTTTAAATACCACCATGTTATTTTTTCCCAATTGGAATGCAATGCTTATTTAATGAAAGGCTAACATTTTAGAATTGAAAATTTTACTTCTATTTTTATGACTTTAAAAGTTTTATTGCTTTATCAACACTGGTGAAACAGAATTTTGTATTATAATAGTCTTATGTCTTTATAATATTTTATAGATTAAACATATCGTTCATAAGCATATTTATTCAACACTTAAAAACTGTGAGTAGAAGTGGTTATTATACACATTTTATAGGTCACATAGCTACTAAATGGAAAAAATGGGACTTAAGAGTCAGTTACTGGGAGAAAAATCTATTGTTCTTTCTACACCATATTGAAGCCTTGAATGGATATTGACCTGTGCCTATATAAATATGTTGCTATTATCAACAACATCATTAACATTACTTAAAAGAAACAACGGATGTGTCTCAAATTAAAACCATTTGTTACTCAAAATTACATACCTTTGCCGTGATGTCTCATTTAAATCATTACGGGTCTAACTTTCATACAAGATAGGTTTATACAAAATGAACAACTATTAAGCTTATTCCAACCTTCTTTTCATAAAAGTAAAAATAACTCAATGACTTCCTGTTGAGATATAAAGATGATCATGTAGAAACATTTAATAAGGTTTAATTGCATCACTTCTTCTTGCCAAGGTCTTGACCTCAAACAAGTCATTTTATCATGTGATACAGTTTTCCCATCTTTAGAATAACTGTGCTGGAATTTACTAGATTAAATTATTTTTAGCATTACCTATATATACATATTTAAATAAATTAGGTATTCAATTTATGTAAATTCACTGACCTACTACTCCAGGCCTCTTAATTTACACTCTGTTTCCTTCAGGTGGTGCGCTCTTGTCATGCTGATGCTTCTCTCTAGAATATCCTCCTTCTCCTTTTGTTAGATCACCTCTCACATATCACACTTTTAGCTTCATCTCAGGCACTTTTTTTATAAAGCAGTTTTCCTAACCTACTTTCCTTAAATAAGGTCACATGATCCCTTTCTCCTTTGCTTCCATGGATTCCTCACAATATGTTTCTGTCTCTCATTAACAGATTCCTTTGTTGCAAGAATGTATTTAATTCTCGTTTACCAAACTGAGTTTTCAGATGTTAGCATTCATGCCTCTTTTAACTTTATTCCCCAGAACCCTATAGATCTCTTGGCACCCAGCAGGTACTCAAAATTACCAAACGCCTTTTTGTCTTGTTGCTGTTGTTCAGCTGCTAAGTCATGTCCTACTCGTTGAGACTCCATGAATTGCAGCATGCCAGCCTCCTCTGTCTTCCACTATTTCTCGGAGTTTGCTCAAATTTATGTCCATTGAGTTGGTGATGCTATCTAAACATCTCATCCCCTGTTGCCCCCATCTCCATTTGCCTTCAATCTTTCCCAGCATCAGGGTCTTTTTCAATGAGTTGGCTCTTCACATCATGTGACCAAAGTATGGGAGCTTTAGCTTCAGCAACAGTCCTTCCAATGAATATTCAGGCTTGATTTTCTTTAGGATTGACTGGTTTGATCTCCTTGCAGTCCAAGGAACTCCCAAGAGTCTTCTCCAGCAACACAATTAATCAAATCTTTGGCAATTAGCCTTCTTTCAGCCTTCTTTATGGTCCAACTCTCACATCTATTCACGACTACAGGAAAAACCACAACTTTGACTATACAGACCTTTATCAGCAACGTGATACCTGTTTTTAATATACTGCCTAGGTTGGTCATAGCTTTCCTTCCAAGGAGCAAGCATCTTTTAATACTGACTAAAAAAGTCTCAATTAGTATCTTCTGATGTTCCACTGCTGCATGGGCTGCCAGTTCAGTTCAGTTCAGTTCAGTTGCTCAGTCGTGTCCAACCCTTCGCGACCCCATGAATTGCAGCACGCCAGGCCTCCCTGTCCATCACCAACTCCCGGAGTTCACTCAGACTCACATCCATCGAGTCAGCGATGCCATCCAGCCATCTCATCCTCTGTCGTCCCCTTCTCCTCCTGCCCCCAATCCCTCCCAGCATCAGCTGACACTAGCTACCTACAGAATACAAGCAATTGGTAAAGATTCTACCACTACTAGTACTCTTCACAGAAATTCAAGTTCAATCCTTTCCAGGAAATCACTGCCTTTGCCCTGATTAGTCATACCTTTTACCAACAATACTCAACCCCAGGCCTTTGCCTGGCTTCTTCTGCAGCTCGACGGAGAGGGTGTCGTACACGTCCTCCTCTTTGTATGGGGCCTCATCTCTGTACAGCGTCAGGCGCACCCTTTGTGGTGTTTGTCTTAGGACGTTTATTGCTTCATCATGTGTGGCCTTCCTCAGGTCAATTCCATTTACCTGTACAGAAGTGGGACACAGATGGTGAGGAAGTAGATGAGTTGAGTAAAGTGAAGAAAGATGGAAAAGGGAAGGAGTGGGGAGAAAGAGGAAAGGGAGGGGCAGGGGGAGAAACAAAAACCACCCTCTCCACAGTTGCCTTTCCTTTGAGGTAAAGGTCAAACGCACAGCATTCTGTACCTCTAAAATCTGATCTCCAGCCCAGAGTCTTCCATCTTTACATGCTGCTCCTTCCTCATAAACTTCATGGATAATAATGGCACCCTAAGGGCACAAACAAAACAAACCATGCTTTACCCCATCCTCCCTAGGAATGGTGAGCAGAAATGCAGTCAAAGCACACTATACTCTTAGAGACACTGATAAGGGTTATACACTGACTACATCTGTATGTGAGTCATGCATCAAAATTCAAAGAAAAGCATAACAAGACAAGTTGCTGTAAGTCTTAAAGAAATTTGTATTTCTTTCAAATGATAGGGAATTTTAAAGAAAAAATTTATAAAATACATAAATCACCCACATACTTATTTATAATAGATACACATCACCTTTCCTATCCACAAATGAAATTAACAGATATGCCTCACATTTCCTATCTATAAGTGGAATGAATGGCTTTTAAATGCATTTTTGACAATTAGAAATTTTTGTCTATAAATTATGCAATTTATCAAATGTTTTCTCAGTATGGGTCTAACCCAACAATATCCAGTCAGTAAAAAGACAATTTATTACTAAGTCAGTGTTGACTTACTCAAAGTAAATGAGTAATTGCCCCACAAATTAAAATAACAAGAAATGGTACACTGTCTAAGTCTTTGTATTTCATTTCATACGGCTGATGGAAATTTCCCTGCAGTGACCTCTCAGGGACCACTGAAGAGGCTGCATATGTGGAGCATCTCTGACTGCATCCTCACCAGCAGTGTGTCGGACCCCCCAACGATGCTCAGGCCCAGTCCTGTCCGCCCTTTGGAAATCTCAATAGTTGTTTCACAGCCTGGGATGATGGGGCAGGTTGCAGGATCAGAAGCAAAGACTGCTGGTGTTGACGACCTGCTTGTGCCTAAAAGTAAGTTTAAAGTGAAATACAAATAAAAATTGATCAGAAGGCATATACATCAAACTCACCACACTGGTTGCCTTGGGGGATGGAGCAGAAACATGGGCCCGAGTTTGGGGACAAAGAAGACTTCAATTCCACCGTAATCTTTTAGTTGTGTCTAAAACCATCCAACAAATAATTACATCATCATTGTTACCTTAGTGTGGTGGGTACAAAATTACCTGTAAATTATTTTCTGCACTATTCTGTATTTTTCTTTAATTACTGGAGATAATAGGTAAAAGGAATGAGAACAGAGTTGAACTGAGCTGCTAGTTTCACTCTGATATTCTATGTTTCATGGGAGCCAAACAAATCTCTGAAGAAATTTTGATTCGTAAAACTTAGAACTGAGATATGCAGTGGAGGCCTAACTCACATTCAGGGAAGACAAAACATAAAGAACATCAGTAATTCTGGTCATGGTGCCTGCCACTCATGGCTTTTTAGATTTCTGATTTGGTTTTCTCTTTATGTAATCAAATCTGTAATCAAATCATACATGCAACCGGATTTAATACCTGGGTTTATAACACATTAAGTGAGCCCCACCTGAAGTTTGTTTCTTAATGTCTCAATGTTTTATAAACTTGAATTTACTGGTGCATATATGCTCAAAATTAAATAAATAAGATTGGATTATGAAAAAATAAGGAGAATATAATCTCATACTCTGCTGTATGAGAGTCTTCATATCATGTTTGGTGATATACCAAAAAGCATATTCAAAGAAATATTCATAAGCAAATAGCATATTCAGAGAAAGTTGGTAGACTTGCTAGATTAGCTTTAGGGAAAACGTTCTTTTTAGGAATCAGAGGCAGACTAGTTTCTTGCTCCTGAAATGGTAAGAAGAGGTGAAAGATATCTTCCTTTATGCTATGTTTTCATTTAGCATCTTATATGTTTATAGACACGCTATTTAGGGATCAACTTAATATTGAAAAATTAGAAAATTACTATATTTTTTAACATTTTAGAGAATTATTCAGTCTTTCTAAATAAAGGATTACTTCCATTAGATGTTTATTACTTTAAGATTTTTTAGCAATAAAGTCCAACTGTATAGTACAGGGAACTATATTCAATGTACTGCTGCTGCTGCTAAGTCGCTTCAGTCGTGTCCAACTCCATGCAACCCCATAGACGGCTGCCCACTAGGCTCCCCTGTCCCCGGGATTCTCCAGGCAAGAACACTGGAGTGGGTTGCCATTTCCTTCTCCAATGCATGAAAGTGAAAAGTGAAAGTGAAGTCCCTCAGTCGTGTCCGACTCTTAGCAACCCCATGGAGTGCAGCCGACCGGGCTCCTCCGTCCATGGGATTTTCCAGGCAAGAGTACTGGAGTGGGTTGCCATTGCCTTCTCCGATTCAATGTACTAGGATAAACTATAATGGAAAGAATATAAAAGAATGCGTGTATATATATATGTACACACACACACACACACACACACACACACACATATATACAACTGAGTCAGCAGAAATTAACACAACATCATAAATCAACTATACTTCAATTTAAAAACAGACTTTTAAACCAACTATATTACAAATGTTTTAAACTGCTGTTTCATTAAAAACCTGTCAAAAGAACTGAATGTTTCAGTTTAGAAACTAAAAGAGCTTTTTTCTCCAAATGCAGAAAAAGTGTTTTTAACTACTTTTTTTAAATGCCACAAAGCTTGAAATGTATTCTTTTACTGAAAATCAGTGTGATTTTTCTGAAAAAGAACCTCAAAGGAATAATTTGCCTCAATATATGAGACTGACATTTCAATGACATGTGAAATGGTCGGCCCAAGCTCCATATCCAACCATTTCATCTACTTCGTTCTCTTCAACAGTATCTGCTGTTTACACCCAAAGGAAGAACTCATATCCACTGTGTACATGTGGCAATGAGCAACATTTTAGGAATCTGATATAGTGCCAGGCAAAGTTGATTCTACCAATGAAGTGGTATCATTGTATCCATATTAAAAATGAGAATACTGATGTTCCAAGAAGTTACATTACTTACTCAGTAGTATAAACAAGGAATGTACAAAATTAGATATCTCATATATTAGTAAGATACCTGGAGTCACAGATACTCTTAGCAAAAGATCCTTGGAGAGCAAAGAGTATCACTCCTTTGTCTTAGAGTTGGGTGAGCAGAGGCTTAGAGTGGCTGGATGGGTTCCCCAAGGTTCTATGGCTGGTTAATGTACAGCACCAGATCCCTTCTCTTTATACCATCCTTTCACCAAAATGCTGTCGGACTACGGCCTATCAAGCAGTGGACTACATACAAGCAGACGGCTCCCAAGCAGGGACTTGATACCGAGTCTGAACACGCCATGTGTGAGAACCAGCAGGAGACAAGCCCTTACTTCGCATGGGCTCTGGTTCCGGAGAGCTAGACGGTGGGGCCGCTGGAGACTGGGGGCTGCTCTTTTTCTCTCCGTTGGCTGTACCAATTCCTGAAGTAGTAGCCTGGGAGTCTGGATTCTCAGCACGAATCGTCAATTTCACTTTTGTCTTTGCTGTTTTCAGAAGGTTAATAAACTGGCAGGGGGTTGGTGTGGAGGAGAAATAAAATTAAAGGCAAGTTAGTAGACTTGCACACAAAAAAAGGCACTATGACAGCTGCAATTGGAAACATCTATGGTTGAGAGAAGAGTCAGAGGCAAACTTTTTCCCTGCCAGGACTCAAGAGGTCAAGAAAGAATGGCTGCAGTTTCTAGTTTTTTAAATTTCCTGATACTGATTAAGGCCAAAAAGTCTACTTCAGACTATATTCTTCATTATATAAGAAAGAGCTTTCACTTGTAACATTTCTAATTAATACTGTTTATTTCTCTGGATCCTTACAACCTTAGAAGAATATGGGGTGCTTTACCCACTTCTGATCATAGCAAACACCCTCTTCCAACGACACAAGAGAAGACACTACACATGGACATCACCAGATGGTCAATACCGAAATCAGATTGATTATATTCTTTCCAGCCAAAGATGCAGAAGCTCTATACAGTCAGCAAAAATAAGAACAGATGTGGCTCAGATCATGAACTCCTTATTGCCAAATTCAGATTTAAATTGAAGAAAGTAGGGAAAATCACTAGAACATTCAGGTAAGACCTAAATCAAATCTCTTACAATTATACAGTAGAATTGACAAATAGATTCAAAGGATTAGATCTGACAGACAGAGTGCCTGAAGAACTATGGACAGAGGTTCCTTCCTGACATTGTTCCAGAGGCAGTGATCAAGACCATACCCAAGAAAAAGAAATGGCAAAATGGTTGTCTGACAAGGCCTTACATATAGCTGAGAAAAGAGACACTAAAGGCAAAGGAGACAAGGAAAGACATACCCATTTGAATGCAGAGTTCCAAAGATAGCAAGGAGAGATAAGAAAGCCTTCCTTAGTGATCAGTGCAAAGAAATAGAGGAAAACAATAGAATATTTGGCAAAACTAATACAGTTATGTAAAGTTTAAAAATAAAATAAAATTAAAAAAAAAAAAAAAAAAAAAAAAAAGAAAGACTAGAGGGCTCTTCAAGAAAATTATAGATACTAAGAGAACATTTCACGCAAAAATGGGCACAATAAAGGACAGAAATGGTATGGTAACAGAGCAGAAATATTAAGAAGAGGCGGCAAGAGTACACAGAAGAATTATACAAAAAAGAGCTGCATGACCCAGATAATCACGATGGTATGATCACTCACCTAGAGCCAGACATCCTGGAATTTGAAGTTGAGTTGGCCTTAGGAAGCATCACTACGAACAAAGCTAGTGGAAATGATGGAATTCCAGTTGAGCTACTTCAAATCCTAAAAGATGATGCTATGAAAGTGCTGCACTCAATATGCCAGCTAATTTGGAAAACTCACCAGCGGCCAAGGGCTGGAAAAGGTCAGTTTTCATTCCAATCCCAAAGAAAGGCAATGCCAGAGACTGTTTAAACTACCACACAACTGCACTCATCTCACATGCTAGCAAAGTAATACTCAAAATTTTCGAAGCCAGGCTTCAACAATATGTGAACCATGAACTTGAGATGTTCAACCTGGACTTAGAAAAGGCAACAAAACCAGAGATCAAATTGCCAACATCTGCTGCATCATCAAAAAAGCAAGAGAGTTCCAGAAAAACATCAACTTCTGCTTTACTGACTGTGCCAAACCCTTGACTGTGTGGATCACAACAAACTGTGGAAAATTCTGAAAGAGATGGGAATACCAGACCTTCTGACCTGCCTCCTGAGAAATCTGTATGCAGGTCAAAAAGCAACAGTTAGAACTCTGGACATGGAACAACAGACTGGTTCTGAATAGGAAAACGAGTAAATCAAGGCTGTATATTGTCACCCTGCTTATTTAACTTATATGCAGATACATTATGTGAAATGTCAGGCTAGATGAATCACAAGCTGGAATAAAGATTGCCAGGAGAAATACCAATAACCTCAGATATGCAGTTGACACCACCCTTATGGCAGAAAGCAAAGAGGAATTAAATAGACTCTTGACGAAGGTAAAAGAGGAGCGAAAAAGTTGGCTTAAAGCTCAACATTCAGAAAACTAAGATCACGGCATCTGGTGCCATTACTTCATGGAAAATAGATGGGGAAATAATGGAAACAGTGACAGACTTTATTCCTTTGGGCTGCAAAATCACTGCAGATGGTGACTGCAGCCATGGAATTAGAAGATGTTTGCTTCTCGGAAGAAAAGCTGTGACCGGTAGATAGCATATTAAAAAGCAGAGACATTACATTGCCAACAAAGGTCTGTCTAGTCAAAGCTATGGTTTTTTCAGTAGTCATGTATGGATGTGAAAGGTGGACTATAAAGAAAGCTGAGTGCTGAAGAATTGATGCTTTTGAACTGTGGTTTTAGAGAAGACTCCTGAGACTCCCTTGGACTGCAAGGAGATCCAACCAGTCCATCCTAAAGGAAATCCGTCCTGACTATTCATTGGAAGGACTGATGCTGAAGCTGAAGCTCCAATACTCTGGCCCCCTGACGTGAAGGCCTGACTCATCTGAAATGACCCTGATGCTGGGAAAGATTGAAGGCAGGAGGAGAACGAGACAACAGAGCATAAGATGGTTGGATGGCATCACCGACTGGATGGACTGAGTTTGAGCAAGCTCCAGGATTTGGTGATACACAGGGAATCCTGGTGTGCTGTAGTCCACGTGGTCACAAAGAGTCGGACACGACCGAGCAATTAAACTGAACTACTTCTGTTTCTACAGACAACCTGAAGCAGCTTACATAAACATTTTTAATAAAATGGGAACATTTATGCTAAAAGCAAGATAAAGAAAACTATGCAAGAGAAGAATCAAGCCAAATGGAATGTTAAAAACATACACATGTGGGTTAAAGAATAAAACCTATACAATTATTAAAAGTGGTGCTGGAAAGACTGGACAGCTACGTGTGAAAGAATGAGAACACTTTCTAACACCATACACAAAAATAAACTCAAAATGCATTAGAGACTTAAATGTAAGGTCAGAAACTATTAAGCTCTTAAGAGGAAAATAGGCAGTGCACACTTTGACATAAATCACTGCAAGATCCTCTTTGACCCACCTCCTAGAGTACTGGAAACAGAGAAAAATAAACAAACGGGACCTAATTAAACTTAAAAGCTTTTGTATAGCAAACTAAACTATTAATAATATAAAAAGACAAACCTCAGAATGGGAGAAAAAACTGCAAGCGAAACTGACAAAGGATTAATCCCAAAATACACAAGCAGCTCATACAGTTCAATAATAGAAAAACAAAAACAGTCCAATCACACACTGGGCAGAAGACCTAAAGAAGATATCTTCTTCTCCAAAGAAGATATATAAGAAGATGGCCAATAAATACATAAAAAGATGATCAATATAGCTCATTATTAGAGAAAAGAAAATCAAAACTACAATGAAGTATCAACTCACACCAATCAGAATTGCCATTATTAAAAAAAAACAAAAACAAAAGAAACCACAAGCAAAAATGCTAGAGAATATGTGGAGAAAAGGAACCCTCCTGCACTGTCAGTGGACATGTAAATTGGTACAGCCACTATGGAGAACAGTATGGAGAGTCCTTAACAAACTGGGAATAAAACTACCAGATAAAAACCCAGCAGTAAAACCCAACGATCACACTACTGGGTTTATACCCTGAGAAAACCACAATTCAAAAAGACACATGTACCCCAATGTTCAATGCAGCACTGTTTACAATAGCTAGGACAAGGAAGCAATCTAGATATCCACTGACAGATGAACGGATAAAGAAATCACAGTGTACCACACACACACACACACACACACACACACACACACAGGAATATTACTTAGACAGAAAAAGGAACAGATCAGTTATAGTGAGGTGGATGAACCTGGAGTCTGTTATACAGAGTGATGTTAGAAAAACAAATATCATAGATTAATGCATATATATGGGATGTAGAAAACTAGTACTGATGAACTTATTTAGAGGAAAGAAATAAAGACGCAAACATAGAGAACAGACTTGTGGACACAGTGGTTAAGGAGAGGCTAGGAGAAATTGAGAAAGTAGCACTGCCATATTTATACTATCCTGTATAAAACAGATAGCTAACAGGAAGTTGCTATATGACACAGGGAGCCCAGGCTGGCACTCTGTGATGACCTGGAGGGGTGGAATTGGGGGTGGGGAGGCTCAAGATGTAGGAGATACATATATAGTTATAACTGATTCACACTGATGTATGGCAGAGACCACCACAACACTGTAAGGCAATTTTCCTCCAAAATAACACAAACTGAATTTTAAAATGATTTAAGCACCTTGCTGGCCAATGTATAAATGGACACAGTGACACACCAAATCTCAAAGAAACACAGTTTGTTTGTTTGTTTTTCTAGCACTTACAAAAGGCTCAAGTGAAACTCCCAGTAAGTACAGTATTAAGATCACTTTTGAGAAGGAAGAAACTCAGGCATAAACAACTATTTATCCACTTAAAAGTTATAATAATTTAATGTCTGAGTCTTAAAATCTGTTTATAAAGCAATATAAATAGTGGATATTTATAGGAGCAAATCCATAGACAGTATTAAAAAGCAGAGACATCACTTTGCTAACAAAGGTTCTTATAGTCAAAGCTACGTTTTTTCCAGTAATCATGTACGGATGTGAGAAATGGACCATAAAGGAGGCTGAGTGTTAAAGAACTGATGCTTTCGAATTTCGGTGCTAGAGAAGACTCTTGAGAGTCCCTTAGACAACAAGCAGATCAAGCCAGTCAATCCTAAAGGAAATCAAACCTGAATATTCACTGAAGCGGAAGTTCCAATACTTTGGCCACTAGATGTGAAGAGCCGACTCATCTGCATAGACCCTGACAATGGGAAAGATTGAGGGCAGGAGGTGAAGAGGGCGATAGTGCACGAGAGGATTGGATGGTGTCACCGACTCAATGGAGATGAGTTTGAGCAAATACAGGGAGATACTGAAGGACGGGGAAGCCTGGTGTGCTGTAGTTTACAGAGTCACAGAGACAGACACGACTTAGTTCCTGAACAAAAACAACACAGGAGCAAATATTCATTAAAAATATTCCTTTGGTTTTTTTTTTGCTTTTGGTTTTTTTAATACTAAGTTGTCATTTGTTTAGAAGTTTGAAGTTTTCCTACAGGAAAACTGAAATGATATTTATCAAAAGTGCCCACTGAATACTGAATTTATCAGGTTACAGGAAAAACACTTAACATCATCTTAATTAGAAAACAGAAAGTAGAAATTAAGTACTTTTCAAATCTCCTCTCTTCCTTGCAGATATCTAATACAGCTACACAGTTTTGATCCCATGACTGACCCCCACCCCCACACACTTAGCCATTTCCAAGGATGAGTTCACAGTACCATTTGCTTTCTTTTGGATAATTACCTTTTCAACAGGATAGCCAACAACAACTTCATCATCTACAGCCAAGATCTGATCTCCAACTTTCAGCCGTCCATCCTAGATGGAAACATGGAAACTTTTGAGTGATTTTACAGACAGAATTCCCTTCCTCACCAGTTTCTGACTGTAAGAAGGGGGAGGCCTCACCTTGGCTGCTGCCCCATGCTCTGTTAGACTCTTTATGATGACCCCACTGACTGTATCTTCTTCACTTATGGCAATGCCCAAACCCCCCTGATCCTATAGAAACAAAAACAGAAACACTTAGGAAATGTGAAACATAAAATTTATCCAAACAGAAAGGTGTGTGACCAAAACTTCTGAACATCATCTTCTTACTCAAAGGCTAGAAAAGCAATTAAAGGTGTTCTAAAATCCACTCTTCGAAATCCCCTTAAGCAAACTTTGAATTACTTTAGTGGGATTAAATTTCTCCTCCATCAAATATTCAAATATTCTCATTCCTCCCCTATGTCTAGTACCTCTAGTATTCAGTCGTGTCCGACTCTTTGCGACCCCATGGACTGCAGCACTCCATCCTTCCCTGTTCATCACCAACTCCCAGACCTTGCTCAAACTCACGTCCATTGAGTCAGTGATGCCATCCAACCACCTTATCCTCTGTCGTCCCCTTCTCCTCCTGCCTTCAATCTTTCCCAGCATCAGGGTCTTTTCTTTTCAGCACATATACCAAGTAACATATCTCTAGTCACTTTATCAGTAGATTCAGAAAATAAAAATGTATTCAACAACTTAATGAATGTACGTTTGAGAATTCAGTTCTGTGTAATTGGTTAAGTGACTCAAAACCAAAGCACACTCCTGCCTCCTCATTCTGGCTTAGACATAACACTAATACCGGTCCTTGCACGCCTGTTCCCCTATCCCTTATCCTTCAGCAGACAGGCTGCCCTGACACATGCTCTGTGCTTTCTGGGGCTGAAAATCCACACTGGTTACTTCAAAGACTTGGGTTTTGATTTGATACAGAGTGAAAATGCTCTCAACTCATGAGTCCAAAGACTTACCCTGAAAACCTGCCAAGGCTAGAAGAGCTACACCCACTTTAGCTATATTTTCCATACTCTCTTTTATCAAAACCAGGTGTTCCATAATGCTGGCTTTTACCTCTTCTTAGCATTTATATGAATAAAATTTACCATAGGGTAGTGAATATTTTCATTCTGGTTAGAGCAACTTCCCTCATTACAGTTTCCATCCAGGCAGACAGAAAGCAAGAGACAAAGGAGCTTACATGAGAGCCATGCTTGCCATGGACTTTTAGGATCATGGCATCGAGGTAAAGCTTCATCATCATTTTAAAGATTACGAATACCGCTGCTTTGCTGACAGAGACCATTAATGCTTGATGACATTCCAGACTGTCATTGCACGTCCTCCCTACCACCACTCTTTTCATGTGCATAATACAGAGACAATTACACAGGTTTACGGTAAGCAGAACTCAGCTATAATATACTTGCGGGCTAGATCTGGGAATCTAGATACGTGACTTAACATCCCTAAACCTCTAAAATATCCTGTCCCCTCTCCTCTGCTGTCTCAGAGGACTCTCTCTGACATGGCAACAGAATGAGGGATGCTGGAATGGACATGTATGGACTTTTTGACAGAAAAGCTTTAATGACTTCTGTTCTTTTCCCTTTACCCACAACACAAACTGCCCATGACAATGTTTCTTAAAAGTATATGATAAGATCAGAGCAATCCATTTTTGTACAGGGTTATTTATTAAAAAAATAAATAAATAAACCAAGAAGAATCAGTATTTTTTTCCACTAAGTGCTTAACAAACTTTGACCACATATCAGGCATTATGCCCACCAGTTTAGAAACAACTCATTTAACCTTTATAATTACAATATCAAAGGTAAGACTATCATCTCCAATTTACAGGTAAGAAAAATAGAGGCAAAGCAAGATCACAAAATGTGTTAAGTCTGTAACTGATGAAATAGGATTCATCCCAGTCAGACGGCCTTTGGTGCCCTGCCTTGGAGCTGGGGAGTCTAGGAGGAAAGCACTCCTTTCTGCTGCAGCATTACACATAAAATCCCTCTGTTCCCCCCATTCCACCTCCTCCATTCCTCTCCTCTTCCCTGAGCATGTCACTGCTCTTTCTGTTTAGCCTGTTCATCCACTGTCCACCTGCATTCCAGCATGAACCTGCAGCACCTAAAAGCATTTACAGGATTCTGTTCAACAAACCACCTCTTTCAAGTGGTCACTTGAATCCAAGGTTCAGATCTTTTCAAAAGCAAATACCTCAACGATGCCTATCAATGAGACTTCTAGGCATTTGGGCTTTTGGTCTGACAAAGGACAAAGCCTGTAACTTGTTTAATGTTTTATTTCGTCCATAGCAAGTCCTTGTAAATAAATTAAACATGAGATCACTAAATGTCATACCTTGGGATAATCATAAAAGCAGGAGAAGCTGGGCCCCTGCTCAAGTATCAATTAGCACAATGGTTATCAAACGTTAGTGTATGCTGCCATCATGGAGAAGGCTTATTAAAACATGAGCCGAGGGCACACCCCAGAGCTGCTCCTTCGGGAGATCAGGGTGGGCCAAGCACCTGCAGTTCTAACAAGCTCTCAGGTGATGCTGATGCTGCTGGTCTGTGGAGACTAGTTTTGGGAAACAGTGAATCAGAACACCAGTGTCAAGGTCCTCACATCATTTCAGTCCAATTCTAAGCAGATTTACCTTAGGAAGTTCTAGATGTTGCACGTTTGTCAACAAACTGAGGTCAACAACTGCATCAGAAGTAGTAACACTCGGTTCAGCCTGGCAGAGGGAAAAAAAGCGACAAAACAGGCAAATGTTATGTTGTTTTGCTTGACTAAATAGTTGTTTATTGTTGTTGTTTAGTCACTAAGTTGTGTCCGACTTTTTGTGACCCCGTGGACTGTAGCCCACTAGGCTCCTATGTCCATGAGATTTTGTAGGTAAGGATACTGGAGTGGGCTGTCATTTCCTAACCTGGGGGATCTTCTTGATCCAGGGACTGAACCCATGTCCCCTGCATTGGCAGGTAGATTATTTACTGCTGAGCCACCAGGGAAGCCTCAAAGGGGCCGCTTAATTAACATTATTTCATATGCTATATTCCATCATTATAATTTTAATACTTCATGATGTTTATGAACATTATATCTTAAAGATATGAATGAGGTGTGATTAGCCAGCAATTATTTTGGAGCACAGAAACATAAAATGCTTCACAAGACTGCATGGATTTACTCTACAATGATGCCTAATTGTTACCCAGCTCCGAACAGCGCAAGCACTGACATACAGAACACCAGCAGAGGCTCCATTCACTATGTTTTACTGTGCTAGACATCAAGTGAATGTAGGAGCTGTTAAATGTTTTACCTGAAAGTTGCTAAAATCCATTTTCTTGATGGACATTTTTGGTACAACTCATATGAAAATAAAATTTTCTCCTTTACAATCTTGAAAAACCACTTGATTCACTCAGTTCCCCACTATGATCAGTGAGTCAGTTCACCCCATGAGACAGTGATTTGTGCATCTTACGTACAGAAAAGCCTAACGTTTAGATATTAATTTAGGGAAGAGTGTTTCCAATTCACACCCCTTTCCACTGACAGTATCATACTGCCTAATTTTAAGTTTTCATTCTCTATCTCCTTTTACTCATTCTAAACAAAGTAAACACAAAACTTTCACCAAAACTCTCTTAAATTTGTGTCATCCTCTGGCCACTGCCTTCTCTTTCCTCAATTTCTTATCCACCATTTGCTTTATCAAAGTCACTAATAATCATCTATTTGCAAATAAAATGAACCCTCTTTATTCACCTTCTCGCAGTATTCAAGGCTGTGCTATATATACACCCTTTCTCAATGGAGCCCTCCTCAGCTGCTGTGCGACCCACCCACCTGATTCTTCATTTTGGACTTGTCAATTCTCCTTACAACTGATATCACACAATTCTGACCTCGGCTCTCATCTTTTCTCAATGTCCTCCACAGACAGAGCCTGAGCTCCCATGGCTCCCAAGTTGGCATCTATGGGGATTCATCTCTAAACTCGAGACCAAACGTCCCTGTGAACACTTCTATCAAGCTTTCCAATGGACACTTCATTCTTTTTATTTTTTTTTCTTTTTTTAAATTTCATTTTATTTTTAAACTTTACAATATTGTATTAGTTTTGCCAAATTCATTCTTAAGCTGCCTCAGAGAGAAAGTTCTCTCTTTTTAAATAAATACCTGCTTCTCTTTTTTACTTTTTCTATTTTGATAAAAGATAACCATCTATTAAGTCACCAAATCAGACATCTGGAAGCCTGGTACATCTCATGTGTTTCATTCTCCAGCCTATGCTCAGCCCCCAAATGGTACCTGGTGTTGGATGAATACATTCTCAACCAGTCATTTTTCCTCACTGAATATATTTAGTTAGGGATGAAGTAATATCTATTTGGGTTCTAAAGACCTGACACAACCATTTCTTCTCTCTCTCTATTTTTGGGCATCAGTTCAGGTCCTCCATATCTATCCTGTGAATTACTTGAATTCTCTTACTCCCTTCAACTTCTCTGTCCTGCAACCTGTGATTTTTCTCTGTACCATTTCCAGAGTTCTTAAAAATAATCTTCATTCTTTGAGTCTGCAAAGATATAGCCTAAAACACAAGGTCTGCATGGTGATCCTCATGATCCAACCCTACCTGTTCCCTGCCTCCCATTGTTCAACAGGGCTCTGCAGTTATCAATTCTCTGCATTTGCCAGAGCCTCCAGCCCATCCCTCAATCCATGTCCTCTGCTTGCAGTGTTTACGGCCCCCAAGACACCTACTTTCAATGTACACCTCATGTGCGACCTCCCCTATGTTCGCATTCTCTCCCCAGAGGGAACACTGTCAACTCCTTTTCTGCCTTCATTATTCCCTTGACAGGCTCTACTACTAGGCTTCATGTAAGCCATGCTTATTTACATGAGTGTTCCATAAACTAGGCTATAAACATATTGGGGATCAAGAGGATCAAGAAATTCACTTCTCCCTCATATCCCTGAAAGGGCTCTATAATTGTTAGCTAAATTAATAAGTGATGCATAAACTAAAGCTTCCCAGAGAAATAAATATAAGCTACAAACCTCCTTATTTTGGAGATTCTCCGAGGTAGCAGGCGAGGGTTCCACTGTATGCCCAGGACATACAGCCATCTGACTCACTGCATCTTTATTTCTAAAGGAAAAAAAGAACTAACCTGTAATATCATGACCATTCATACTATTTTCATTCTTTAGTTTGAAGACTCAGATTATTAGACAAAATTCTGTAGCCACAAAGACTTGGAACTACAACACTTACACGTTCATATATGTTTCATTTTTATTCAAAAGAATAAGAATTGAACGGCTAAGGAAAAATATTTATAAACCAGGAAAAGAAAATGCTCACCTGATAAAAATTATTTTTACTTTAGAAGGGGCACATTTGATGATTGATGAAGCATTCTGATGACTTCTTCCATATAAAATTTGACCATTGATCTATGAGAAATAAATATCATTTATTGAGCCCAGAATTTTAATTTTACAAATTTTTATCTCCTTCCTAATGAAAAGGACTTCCCTGGTGATGCAGTGGTAAAGAATATGCCTGCCAATGTTTGATCTTCTGGGTTGGGAAGATTTCCCCGAGAAGGAAATGGCAACCCACTCCAGTATTCTTGCCTGAAGAATCTCATGGACAGAGGAGCCTGGTAGGCTACAGTCCCTGGGCTCACAAGAGTGAGCTAGGACTTGGCAACTAAACAACAACAATCTAATGAAAAGCATTTTTTTTTTTTCTTCCTTTAAAATAGTACATACATTTTGTTTCCCAGAACATGAACCTAACTTTGATTCTGAGTTAAGAAAAAGCTCATGTTGAAAACCAACATTAAAATTCCATGCATGTAGTCTGATCTCCATGGACTAACGAGGCATCACTTGGACTGACTACAGGAGAAGTATCCAGGCAGGCAACAAGCTTCTAGAATACTCTGCACAAGCAAGGGCTCTGCAGAGGCACCTGTGATCAGCACAGATCATCCTGGGAGGGCCTGACTATCACAGTTCACAGTTAATGTCAGAACTCAAGGCCTGGGGGTAGGCCACTGGGAGAAGCAGTGCTGGTATATCCAGGCTTCAGGCAGTGGAAGGTGCTTAAGCAGCACACTACCTAGCGGAGACTGCCAGTCACCCTGTCAGGTAGCCGCTGCTGACTGAGCCTTCCTAGCGAAGAGGGAAACGCAGGAGGCATGGGAAAATGTGCTAAAGCAGTGTAAAGACACGTGGATCCCAGCCTATAGGAGGCAAGGACAAAAAAAAATCAAGTGAACACAATTCTAGACACTATAAAAGTATGGTCTGCAAGTTTATTTTGCTTGGTGGGCTGAATTACTGTTTTTGTTTTTTAGCCTTAAATTCAACCCCACAACAATCCACCCCCATCAAGTCTACCATGAGGGATTCAACTTCTAGAAGGTCCAGTGATCAGTCTCATTACAGGGGCATGATTGGTCATTTGGCTTTTTAAAAGCTCCTAATAAAAATGCAGCACACACTAAAAAATGTTTTTGAAGTGTGATCTTTATTACTGTCTTGGGGAAAAAATTTTTCTGGTGCTACACAGTCACAACCTTTAATGGAAGTTAATGGGAACATGGGTGGTACTTACTAGAGACTTGGTCTCGAGCCAAATTTGCTGCAATGCATCTTTGTTATTAGGTGAGTGATAGTTTTCTCAGTCACCATATGAGACCCAGGTGGGTTTTCTGGAAACTGATGGCTCTGTCACACCAATTCAGTGGGAGTAAATGCAGTGTTTGCCATAAGAACTTACCTCTAGAAGCTCATCTGCAATCTGCAGTTGACCATCTTTCCCAGCTGCTCCATTTGGATCAATCCCCACTATAAAAACACTCATCCTCGATCGGTCTTTGTTCCCAGCAAGACTCAGACCCAAACCACTACGACCTTTCTCTAGTTCAATCATGTGGAGCTCGCCTGTGAGGGTTCCGTAACGTTCTCTGATATTTTCTGCACACAACAAGAACAAAAAACCACAGGGAGTAAGAGATAATTCACAGCCAAATGCTTTACTCTGGAAGGTTATTGAGAATGGCATTGTAAGGCCATGACTGTACCAAAAAATAATTCTTAGTGGTTAAGGAAAGCTAAACAGACTGGCCTCCTGGGCATCAAGACTGGTTTTCTAGAGCACCCAAATTCTGAGTAGCTTTTCTGCCCCTAGGATGCAGAGAGTACGGTGTCTGACTAATCAGTTCACCTGAGGTGAGCAGACCCAAAGAAGTGAACCATGTGATCACGTGAATAAGCTCTCCAAAGACTGTGATTAAAACAGAAAGTTACTTTATCATTTGCAGAGAACAGAACATCCAGAGGATTTGTCTTCCCTGGTCAGGGGAAACTTTTCTCCCACAGCAACACGGACACTGCACATTGCATTATGCTGGGTGGTGCTTGCTACGCAGATCCAGATTAGATGGAATGGGTTTTCTGATTGCACAGAGCCATCCAACCAAGACACATGGACGTACCTGTTCTCATTAAATGAGACCTTTCATATCTCCCATCTCCCATGTTCAAAAGATAGCGTTTATTCTGTAATCTGGTAGGTGTCCCAGGCCCAGATGACAACCAGCCAGTGGCTAACACCTACCACCAGGCACGTGAGGGAGCTAATAACCTGCTTTCATGAGACATTAAGTTTTGGAGTGGCTTGGAATATGATAATAGGTAACTGAAACATTCCATTTCATGTTTTCCTCAGAGTACATTCTGTCCAGTTTGATGGATTAGCAAAATATTCTAATTTCATTAGATATAAGACTAAGAAAACTGCAAACTTTACAAATCATCCCTTAGAAAATCTTACTAAAGGGTTAATGTCATGCATTCTGTATTAATTCTTAATTGCATCAGTTTCATAAACTGCCATTTCCTGATTCCTTCTAGAATCTAGCAGTACAAATTTTATACTTTGTACTTCCCCAAAGCACATACCACAGTATTCTTAAGGAAAACAATTACATTTTTTTAAATGAAACTTTTTAAAGCACTGACACATAACTTTGGTTTAACCTCTGTAAAATGGCTTATTTTGTTAGGAAACAGAGACACTCCCATGATTCTATCAATAATTGCCCTCAAATGATTCCTGTGCATCAGGCATCGTGCTCAGACATTATCTAATTAACCCTTAGCAACCTGAGGCAGAAAGCGCATTTAAAAAGGGGAATAACCACCATGCTACAACTTAGAGGTCATTAACCAACTTGCCAAATGCCCTAACCTTTTAATCTCAACACTTACACTATGTTACCGTGTTAGTACAGAAATACCTAAATTCCAGGCTGTTTAAACAGCAACAACAAATGCATTTTATAATGAGGAATCTGAGGCCTAAAAGGGGTGATGCTCTGTTGGAGACCATGAGAGGGCGGATCCAATAGAGCTCCTGAGAGAGTGCCCTGACCACCTCAACTTGCAGAAAAATGCAAAGCGTGCTTGAACAGGGTTGCAGATTTACAAAACAGAAGAATGTGATTTCAAGTCTCAGGAATGTGTGCTATACTCAACTACAACAAATATTAGTTTTTTTCTACACAAAACTGCATTATGTGTAACTGAAGATGAAATGTATTTACCCATCTGGGGCATAAGCCTTGAGAGAACCAGAGCTATGAACAGTTTGATACCTCTTACAAGTCAATGCATTTGAAACAAACAACTTACTCCAGCTGTAACCAAACTCATCCTCTTCATCCACATCTTCTGAGGTTTCATTTGCAGATGACAGAGCGTGATCCCCACTCATTTCTGCCAACACTGGAGGCTGGGGTGGAGGCGAGTGGCACAGAGGAGGCTTTTCTGGCTCTGATTCTGACTGACTGGGCACCTGTGGGAACAAGAAGAATGCAGTGGGTATGTGCAGTCTAAGGAAGGAAAACTCAAGGAAAAGAAATAAGACTGCAACATCAAAAACCAAACTACTAGCTTTAAAATATCTAACATATTAAATAATGGGAAAATACACATATATAAAAATGGCAGACAGGATTCAGGTAAAGCTTAAATACACTAGTTCAGAGCACGAGCCATTAAACGATTACATGATATTTTAATGTGAAGAATTACTCAATTTGCAGGCTTAAATAACTGAAGATGCAAAGCTGTACAAATTTCATGTTTTGGGAAAAAAAAATCTCATTCCAAACTCATCTAGACAAGATTGTGGAAGTCTAAAAAAGTCTTCCAAGAAACTGGAAACAAACTAAAAATGGTAATCGAACAAAGCAGTTCAAAGCTTGTTAGTGAGATTATATATAAATACTTTCATTGCTACCTGAATCCTCTCTCCACATGACTCAACAAATTCATGAAAAAGCACTGCACATGCAGGATCCTCTACCAGAGTGACTGCTTGTTAGCAAAGAGCACACAAATTCAGATCTGAGGGGCTGGTTTTAAGGGACAAAACCACCATCTGCTTGCCAAGGTAGCCCTAAACATAAATGGAAAAACAGGGTTGAATACTTCATAAAAACCCAAAGCTTGGTTGGTATGTTTGCTGTCACTTAAATCTACCAGTCTTAATTTAAAAAAAAGAAAAGAAAAAAGGGATTTGGTATCATCGGGTTCTTTCCTATTCTTTTTTTTTTTTAATTTTATTTTTAAACTTTACAATATTGTATTAGTTTTGCCAAATATCGAAATGAATCCGCCACAGGTATAGTGGGTGAAGGTTTGATATTATAGATTCTCAAGCAGATTACAGTCAGAAACATCTTTACGTCACTGAGTCCATTTTATTCATTTACAGATTAAAGGCCAAGGCCATGAGAGGCGAAAGCTTTTATTCAGAATAACCTCGCGAAACTAGACTTCTCTTTGCTTAATTTCTAACCTAGCCCAATGCACTTTCCACTGTGTCATGTTTTCTCCTGCAGTTTCCACAGTAAGACACAGAGTACCTAAATCAAGGGTCACAGATACCCAGTTAAAGTTCCAACCCGCTGTCAGGTTGTCCCTGATGCCGTGAGCCTACATTTCTCCTCCTTTGTCTATTTTACTGTTTGGTTTTTTTTCCCCCTATACAAAAATCCCTCTGATATGCCTCGTTTTATTCGACATGTGTATATCTGGAAAAAATGTGATTAAAAGTACTTCTTACATGATACACTAAATGAAAGGAATGTACAAATACTTAGAAATTATTCAATGGTGTTGAGTCAAAATACACCTAAAAAGAAAACCACAGGGCACTGAATATGCTCTTTCTTTGATGATTCAGACACTACTTCAGGACTCTAAGCTGCCCCAAAAACGGTCCGGGTAAACATGAATTATTATTTTTCTGGCAAAGCACAGGTGAGCTGATTGACAGCCACTAATGGATGGGCAACAGATTTTCAAGTCACAGAATCTGCTGTATTTAAAATGCTTGGTTTACATACCATTGGTCAAACAGACAAAAATTATTAGTGCCAACAGAATCCTGTTATCTTCCCAAGTGCTGTGCCATAAAACTTTCAAAAAAGCAATGCACAAATACATAAGAACAAACAAACAAAAAACTTCATTTGATCCAGAAGGGTCAGTAATGATACTAAAGTAGGGATAAACATGTAATTTAGAATTTTTCTCATTAAAATTCTTTTAAAAATTTACTAACAATGGAAAATTTGAGAAGAATGAATTAAGCCCATTTCATTTTCAAAAAGTAGAATCAAGTCTAACTTAAAATTGTCATAATTTTAATAAGTTTACAGATGCAAATTTTATAGATCTTACTCTCTGACTTTAACTTCTGACTATAACTTTCCTGAGCTGTTATTTTCCTTAAAAAACAAATGAACAAACAAAACTTGGTTGCCTAAAAACTATTCAGGATCTTACTTAGGCAGAACATTTTCATACTGTGAATAAACTCAAATGTTGCCCTAACATAGCTAGTTAATCATAAAGTCAATATAAGCCTGCATTTACTAAAAAGGAAATAAGTGTTCTATTTCGTTATGCCTGATACTCTCATTCTTATTGAGATTGTAGAATTTAGCTTGCTGTTGACACTTCTAAAAATTTATCCACAAAAACACAATTCTTTAACGAAGACCATTCAGCCTTCGCTGGCAAAAATGCAATGTACTTGAAATCACTCCATGCCATGTATGCACACAAGTATAATGTACACGCAGAGCACACTGTAACACACTCACTGACTCATGAGAACTTCACACTAAGACAAACCTTAAACGGTGTGGGAGCAAAAGGATTAGTTGGGGAACAATGGAAGAGAACTCTACTTGATTTCTGTAATGCCTACAGTAACAGAAAACATATTACTTCAGATACAGTATCTTTGATTATCTATATTACAAAAACATGAAAATCCAATGAATATTCATAAAATGCTTCCTGAAAAAAATTAACAGCTTTTCTCCTTTCACAATCAAATTATAGTATACAAATTCTCATAAGTTTTTCTTTCATTTTTGGATTTATAATTTCATCAGAATATGACAAATCCTAGTATAGATTTACAAATGTTGAAACAGTTCCCTGCTTCCTGATCAGGCATTTACATGGACATCCTTTATGAATATTCAACAGATTCTCACACATACACAATTATGTGCGGGCTGATTAACTAAGGAAAAGCTTTTAGGAGCACCTTGTATAAGTCTAAGAAGGACTTAAATCAATATAAGGTTTTTAGAGAAATTATGTATGAAAGTAGCTTATATGTTCTACAACTAACAAAAATTTATATATCTGAAAATTCAATTCACACCAAAATATAAGAAGGGCAGTGGACTCACAATTTTCCCTTACTCTTCAGAAGAGCCATCTAATTTCAGCTATAAAAATGAATAGGTTCTGGCAAGAAAATGTGCTTAAGAAAGGATTTGCATGCCCACTCCAAACACACAGTTGTTTTTTGTCCTTGCCCAAATTCAGTCATCACTGAACTGGGACAAATGCACACTAGCAACAAAGAACAAAACACTGGAAAAAGGCAATGGCAAGACAACGGTCATTATCCAACCTTGTCAGCGTTGAACTGCAGAGAATCAGCAAATGGGTTAGTGCTGCTGAACTTGTACTTAGGGTAAAGGTTGTGCGGCAAGGAAGGCAAAGGGGATTTCTAAAAGGAAACATAAGAGGCGCTGAGCGCAAGAGAAATGTATTTAAAACAACTCCATTATAAGGACAAAGTAATTACTGATTTAAATAACTATGTGACATCAGATCCTATCAGATTTCATCACTAATAACAACATCTTATCAAACAGTCTAGAACCAAGTGTTTCCTAGAGCAACCTGAATCCACACTCAAATCTAAATCTGGCCACAAAACACATAAGGAAGCAAGTCTATCAAACTGGCCCCAAATTTCATTTTCACTGAATGTTGTCACTATCATGGACACATAAGCCTATATATTTCCCCCACTTATATTAACATATGTTCCATGCATATCAGTAAACATGCTTCAGTATTAAAAACCATAAATGGTTTTTTATTTATACTTAGAAGCAAATTATGCTGTTTTGGTTAAAAAAAAAAAACAAAAATAAGAGTCTATCAGTTGCAGAATGCAAATTAAACATGTATCTTCTAGTCCACTGGTAATCTTCAGTGTTCTGTTATTTTGTTTCTCAGTTAGGAGTCTTTTTAAACCTTGATTAGGTTTTAAGGTTGCTTCAATCAACAGTATTATTTAAACAAAGAAATTAATAATTTTTAAAGAAATGAACCACTTACTACAGTGTTGTTCTCTATTTCTGCCCACTTTTTGTGGTGCTAGGAACACCACAAAATATAGACAGACAGCTATTTTTAATTTCCTATAAAAGTTCCCATCTTATTGGGGAATTTATGAGGTTTGGGTAATATTTGAGGTCCTGCCTTAAGAGTGTTCACGTAGGTTTTATGGCTCGCCTGATATGTCCTGAGCTTGAACTATTGGAGTTGAAATATACATATTACAGGCAGGATGACTGCCAAAGAGAATCTAGCATTTTCATAGTAAAAAAAAAAAGTAATTTCCTTAGCACAATAAATTTTTTTTCACACTACTTTTTATTTTATTGACTATATCTTTCAGAGGAAATTGCAGACATTTAAAATTCAGTTTGGCTCTAATTAACTGTTTGTGTTACTTCTCTCTATAAAAAAGCCCTACTGGCAAGCATCGAGAGTAGGAAGAGGTTGCCATGTGACACCACCCTGCACTCTACAAAGACTATCCTCACTCAGTACGGCTATACTGAAGCTTATGCCACATCACCCTTTCAATCTGCTCTTCCTACAAAGTTTTTTCCTACAGAAGGAAGATGGTCAAAAGAAATGGGCACGCTGACATTTCTGCTCATCTCAACTTTCCCTCTGCTTTTCAATTTAAAATGTCAACTCCTGCTTCACAAAAGGGAAGATCACAAATGCAAAAAAAAAAAAAAAAAAAAAAAAAAGACCATTTATTAAGGTGGAAGAAATGACCAGGCAGAGATTAAAAACACACCCTAGGCAAAATAATGTTATGGAGGGTAGATTATTTCTAATCCTCATACATGGAATTGTATGGTTTTACATTTCCTTTATAATTCTGTAGAACAAGATGAATCAAAATAATGACAACAAGAAATGGAATATTTGAAATTTGAATTTTTTTGTTTGGCTTTGCTTTTTGCATTTTTAACTTGCAGCTCACATAGGATTAGAATTTGGCCCTGAAAGGAGAGTATAAAAGTACAGGATGAGCACAGCACATGAAATAGCAGAACATTCTATTATTAGGGAAGGATTTATAGGGAGAGTGCATTTCTCATTAAAAAATCAATGACAAAACTGTGTTTATAGTTCCAAGGGCTGATAAAAATAGAAGTGTTATTAACTAAGAAGCACAAGGAAGACAAAATCATCCTCTGGCCCAAATTAGTGGGGCCCACTCCTTAATATGACAATGTGGTCAGACTGAATTGTGAACTGTCATATCAGTGGAATTATTGGGGTTAGTTCTGGGAAGTTCTAATTCTTGAACAGTTGAAGAGCTAAAAAGACTGACTAGTTTTTAGTCTATGTACAATATTTTCTTGATGCTTTATTACATCCACAAATAAAACATTTACCATTAAGAGACTCTTGTTTGGTCTCTAAGTTGTGTCCAACTCTGAGACAGACCCAATGGACTGTAGCCTGCTGGGCCCTTCTGTCCATGGGACTCGCCAGGCAAGAATACTGGAGTAGGGTGCTATCTCCTCCTCCAGGGGATCTTCTCAACCCAGGGATTGAACCCATGTCTCCTGCACTGGCAGGCAGATTCTTTACCACTGAGCCACCACAGAAGCCCAAAGAGACTCTGAAGTATTTATGATATTTTTCCCTGTAGATTCCTGGAGACCTGATTATTTCCACAGATAAGTAAATTACTAAAAACTAAGTATATCTCATTTTGTTGTACTGAGCTAGGGTGTGCATGCTAAGTTGTGTCCAACTCTTGTGACCCCACGAACTGTGTAGGCTGCCAGGTTCTCTGTCCATGGGATTTTTCAGGCAAGGATACTGGAGGGGGTAGCTGTTTCCTTCTCCAGAGGATCTTCCTAACCCAGGGATCGAAGGGCATCTACCTGCATTACAGGCAAATTCTTTACCCACTAAGATATTGGGGAAGTCCTAAGTTACTATAGTCATATCCAACTCTTTGAAACCCTATGAACTAAAGCCTGCTAGGCTCCTCTGTCCATGGGATTCTCCAGGCAAGAATACTGGAGCGGTTGCCATGCCCTCCTCCAGGAGATCTTCTGGACCCAGGGATTGCACCTGCATCTCTCGTCTTCTGCATTTTCAGACGGGTTCTTTACTACTAGCACCACCTGGGAAGCCCAATATCTCATTTTAAAAACAATTTTTTTTCTCATTTCCCAAAGCAAAATATTACTGTAGAGGAGGAGAGAGGTCTTTCCTGTACCCATTTTAAGACTCTTGGTTGGATCTCTGTAACAACAAATTAATGAGAAAAAAACATGCATATTGATGTAACCTAATCTCTGTGTGACACAGAGCCTCCACTGGGAAATGAAGACCAGAAGAAATGGTTAAGTCTGAGTGCTTTTATAGGAGGTCTGATGAAGAGTAGAAAGTTGGGGGAAATATGACAGGACAAAACAGCATGAGCTAAGCATAGTTAACTGGGGAAAACTTAGCAAGGCCTGTTCATTCAGATTCCTCTCAGGGGTCCTTCTCATCTGGAGGTAAGGCTGCGCCTCTCCTGAAGATCTCTCAGGAGAGTCTTATGACCCGCTTCGGGGGAGAAAGGAGAGGTCAGAGTCCTTCTAGCACCTGCCTTTTCTCAAATAGCTTCCATTTAAATATTCAGTGTGCCAAGGTGTTTTGTTTTAGGGTATCAATCCTAAACCTTGTCACGTATCATTTGACTACACATGTCATTCTAAGCAAGATTTATTCTGGAATATTACTATAAATCAGGCGTCATTATACCTCAGATAATAAAATAGGGATATTTTCCAGGTGCATGAGAAAATATCTTCCCAGCACATTAGAAAATACAGCTTGGCACTGAAAGAAATATTTGCAATTTAATATTTAAAAATAATCTGAGAATCCAACTCAGCAGTTTGTAGCACTGTCCTAAATGATACAAAAGTTGGAAAGTAAAAATAAAAAAAGAATAAAACCCACCCACACACATAGAAAACGGCTTTAACTTAACTTAAACAGCCATTTACCAACATCATCATGCTGTGTCTATGTTTAACACAACAAATGGAAACAAATGTAGAAAGACCTGTAGTTATTTAAACAAACTGAACAGCATTTGAAAAGAATGCAGGATGATCTGGTCCCATCATTTGGCAGATTTTTTTATCTGAATGTATAATTATGACCTAACAATAAATAACCGAATGATTAAAAACTGCAAATGTGAAGATAACTGCTTACATTAGGAACTACTAATTCATTTCTTAGCATGAACTCAGACCAGAGCTACACCTGTCTTGACGACAAAAGGAAAAACCAACAACATAAATCTGGTCAGTTTGCTTCCTGGGGCACCGAATGTTGAAAAGTTCCTTTTACTAATCACTAAGAACCTTTTCACTACACTGCTTCCTCCGTAACTTGAGCATTACTATCTTAAATTTTAATTTTAAAAATTAAAATTAAATATATTGTATGAATAAAATTACACATTTTAAATTTCAGATGATCTTTTTCACTTTTGTTACATGTGTTAACATTGTCTTTTTAAAGACAACAAACCCTAAAAGCTAATAAGCAGTTATATCAAAAAGAATCAGTATGACAGATTCTTATATTCAGAAGTGGACCCTGTATGAGCCTCAGGACATCTAAGAAACTCCTGAAATGCTACGCTAACTTCTCAGTAAATCTCAAGAACTTTCTAAGGCCCAGTATGTTTAAGAGCTACTTCACAGGAAAAAAAAAAATTTTTTTCCATTGAGAATAAAGAAGATATAGAAAAAATAGTTTTAAACTACTGGCATAATGTTCATCTTTGGCAACATATCAAATATACAAAGCTTCTCTTAGTATCTTCATCAACAACATGCACTGGATGTGCTTAGATTTCTAAAATATTTTTAAAGCCATTTCACTTGTAATAACCAATAGTAAAATGGATTAATAGGTCTCTGTCCACTAGGGGCTACACAGTGATCAGAGCTACTCAGTGATGGTGGCTGGGAAACAGGAGGTATGAAATTCTGAGTATATAAATGTACAGCTTAAACAAAAACAAACAAACAAAAAAGTCCATCATATGGAAAGTTAATGTCCACTATGATAGACAGATGCATTAAAGACCATGCACAGGAAATCACAGATTGCATACTGGAAATTCTAAATTTATAAAGAAAATGAACTCTCTCTAGTTTCTCAGAGACCTGACTAGACGTCACAGACTATCAACCTGAATAACTCCACCACATCTTTCTTAACAACTTACATATTTTATGACTATAGTGAAACTAATGATTATCCATCTAGATGCCTATGGGCCACCAGTCAATCCTACTTTTATGTGTTTTCAACAGACTTCCAGTGTCTGTTATACATGGTAGAAGGATTTTCAGGATAACTCAATGGGGGGGAGGGAAAGCAAAATAAACTTTTTAAGTCTCCTGAGATTTCGAGGCTTGATCTCGGGTCCTAGAAGCAACTTGGCCCTGGAGGCAGCAGATTCCAAGTTGAACGCTGTTGGATGCGCCTACCTTGCCCTTTGTTTTCGCTTACCCTTGGTCTGTTTATAATGCTCTGTACCAGAAAGACTACAGGGTTGCCTGCTTTCCGAATGGCTTCCACAGCTTGTTCATGGCTTGCATCTCTGAGGTCCATGCCATCCACCTGCAATGGAAGGCCTCAGCTTAACATTTTAAGAAGCTATAGAACAACAGAACAATTTGCCGATTTGGAGTTTTGAGAATCCTGGGTGAGGCTCCTAAAAAATCTTTTTCAGATCCAAAAATATTTGAGACTACTTATGAGGCTCCAGAATTTTTCATCTGTCCAGTAGACTTCTGGTCCCTTTTTTTGGACACAGATTTATGTCTCCAAAGATCAAATGAAATAATAATCAATTAGAATGAAGGCTCTGCTTCTACTTCCCTTACACTGCCCAGTTGTTCCTTTAAATTGACAAATCAGCATCATCAAGGAACAATACAAGGGAACTGCCTAGTAGCACTGTTTTCATCATAAAAGTCACTGTACAAATTTTCTTCCCAGTCATCACAAAGCGGTCTAGGAAGTGGCTTGTGATGCTTTGTGTATTTCTATTAGGGAAGCCTGAAGTTAAAAACAAAATTCTGATGTACAGAAAAATCAGCTTATGGTAAGGTTCGTTTGGCAAAAGAATCTTTGCAATAGACATGACACGAGCTGGAAGCCAAGAAATTGTGCTTACTTGTTAACAAATCTTGTATAAATAGCTTGAGAATAAAAGTTATTTTGGAACTTTTTATTGACCACGGCTTGCCTGGGTGATGATCAGCTTAGCTTACGCACTACATGAACAGGAAGGAAAACAGTCTGAGAGGCCAAATGCTAATCTTGCTGGAAAATTATAGGATACTGGTATACTTTTAACATTTCCAATTACCAGAGAATGATATATACAATAAAAATAGCAAAGAGTAGACACAATTCTGAAAAATAAAATTATTAGATCTCTGCAAAGAACCTTATCACCTTTAAAAGAATTACACGTTGTATTTTATTGAAAACTTCCCTCAGGTTGATACTTAGATGAAATAGCAAAATCTCTTTCAGTGCATATTAAAAATGGCTTCTAACTTTTTGCAAAATAAAATATATATGTTTACTACATATTTCATTTGTGGGAAAATGTAATAGAAAATTAAATATCTTTGCTCAAGTCTAAAGAACTGTATACTTTTCACGGAATATTTCATAGGTCTCTAGTTTACACACATTGTCAGAGATTCTTAGCAGAGTCATGTTCTGGAATTCCAAGGATCACAGAGGTCTAAGGCTTTCTTATTTACTGAAAAAGGCCCCTTGCACATAACTGAATTCAAGAAACTGCCACTGAGCAGTATTTTACCACATGGAAAAAAACCTTCATTCCAATTTCAAAGGCGTGTTTAACTCTACTGATACATTAAAACAACATTTTGGTGCAAAGTATGATTAATCCTTTCTCAAAATTATTATAAACATTTGTTAATTTTTCTACTTAGGTCAAAAGTATTCAGTAGTGAAGTACTCATAAAATAAATTTCCTTGGATAAACTTAAATTAGCAATTTTATGTAGTACTCTAATGAAAAAATTCTTTAACATGGGGCTAAGGTATCATTTAATGAAGAGCAAAGACACAGGAAGAGAGAAAAAAAAAAACCCATCATTCTTCCTTATAAATGGTCAGAAGGAAAAAAAAAAATGAAACACCAGACAGAGCCCTTGCTTTCTCGCAAATCTCAATCTTCTTTCTTCAGTTCTCAGTGTACATATACTTTAAACAATAGATCAATGCCCACAATGTTCAAGTTGTGGCTGATTCTTACCAACTTCTTCTATAAAATTAAGGTATTTTAGTGTGTAAGTTATATGCATTTAGAAAATGAGAGACAATCATTTGTACAAAGTAAAACTAATGGTTGCCAAAATAACAAAGTGATCAGTTGGTTTTTGTTTGGAAGTTGTCTCTCTTAATTGACTCTCTACCTCCTGACAACCCAGCAAATCTGGGTCAGGATTTGCTGGCCTTCCTCTACACATTTACTAAAACCATGCTTATGTTAATCAAATAATTCATCACACTATCCTGAAGTGACCTGATTACTTGTCAGGTCTGTCCCACTTGACAGGTAGGCTGGATGTTTTATTTACCGTGGGATGCCCAGAGCCTGTTACAGCACCTGGAATGCAACAGTTGCTCTAGGAATACTTGTTGAGCACATGAGTAGTGACTTGTGAGAAGAGTAGATATAAAATATTAAACTTAGCTTTGAATGAAGGGATTAGATACAATTTGACCAAATGCTTCTCTCTCACATATAACGAAATGTGTACACACATGCACATACACACCACTGCACACGTGCACACTCATACACACAGCCCTCGGTGGTGAGTGGGGAACGGGCAAAGCAATGATGTGGAGGAAAAGCCAAACCTGGGGTGGTGGGGGTGGTGGGGAGACCTTTCATAAAAGGTAATGAGGATATTAGCATAAAAAACTTTACCAAAAAGACTCATTTAAAAAAATCTTATCCAACAACATTTAGGTATTTCCTGAAATAATGTCTCATTTGAGGGTTCATCTGTGATGTGTACATTTTGTGTGTGCACACATACATTAAACAATTATTCCCCAAGAAATTTGCTTTGTTTTTTTAACTGAACTTGGTAATTTATCTCAGCACCGACATTTTTTAGAACAGTTGGTTATACCTCCAAACACCTATCAATATATATATAATTTGTCATCATATACTGAAGATAAAAATTATGGATGAAAACAAAAAAATAAGAAAGAAATTGTTTAACAACATACATATTTTACTCGAGTGTTGAGTCAGTGTAAAGATGATGATTCCCTTGGTAAAGAGGATGGCCCAGGTGAGTAATTTTAGCACAGAAAGCTAATTGGAGGGTACCTCTACTATTCTATCGCCAGGTTTCAGGGTTCCATTTTTGCCAGCTGGACTATCTTCAAGAACATGTTTGATGAAAATGCCCCTCATCACTTCACCATTGCTTAGACGACTCCCCATCCCTCGTCCACCAACAATGCTGATGCCCAAGGATTTGCTTGGTTCTCGCCAAAGTTCAACCCTATAAAAAATAAAGAAAATTTTAAAGTCTCATAAGAAAGTACAGGGAGAAAGCCACGTAAAGTTGGGTTTGGCAATGATTTCTTGGCTATAACACCAAAGGCACAGACAGCAAATTAAAAACGGACAAATTCGGTATCAGCAAAAGTAAAAGCTTTTTTTCATCAAAATGTACTATCAAGTGAGTAAAACAGCAACCCAAAGAAAGGAGAAATATTTGCAAACCACAAATCTGATAAGGGATGAACATCCAGAATATATATAGAACCCCTAAAACTCAATGATAACAACAAAGAAAATAATCAAAATTGGGCAAAGAACTTGACTAGATATTTCTCTGGGGACGATAGACAAATGTCCTATAAGCACATAAAAAGATGCTCAATATCACTAACCATTACGTGAATCAACACTGCTTTGAGCCCACGTGCTGCCACTACTGAAGCCCATGCACCTAGAGCCCGTGCTCTGCAACGAGAGAAGCCACTGCAAGGAGAAGCCCACACACCGCATCTGGCGAGCGCCCCCGCGCAGCAATGAAGACCCAGGGCAACAACAAAAAACTACTAAGAAATATCCCCTCACACTCAGTAAGAAGGCTAATGCAAAAAAAAAAAAAAAAAAAAAAAAAACAGAAAATAAGTTTGGCAGGGAGAAATTGTACAAATTATGGGGAAATTAGAAGCCTTGTGCACTGTTTGTACCCATGTGAAATGTTACAGCTGCTATGGAAAAAGAGTATAGAAATTCCTCAAAAAATTAAAAATGGAATTAACATATGATCTGGCAATTCCACTCCTGGGTATATACCCAAAAGAATTCAAAGCAAGGTCTTGAAGACATACATGTATAGTATAGTTCACAGAAATATTTTTCACAATTCACAATAAGAAAATATTATTCACAAGCCAAAAGGTAGAAGCAACCCAAGTGCCCATGAATAGATGAATGAATCAACAAAAGGCATATAAATGCAAAGGAATACTATCCAGCCTTAAAAAGGAAGGAAATTCTGATGCATGCTAAGACATAGATCATCTCTGAGAACACTATGCTAAATGAAATAAAGGACAAATCCTATATGATTCCACTTATACAATGTACCTAGAATAGTCAAATTCACAGAGACTAATGGAGAACAGTGGTTGCTAGATGATGCAGGGAGGGGGAAATAAGAGGTTACTGTTTAGTGGGTACAGAGTTTTAGTTCCGCAAGATCAAAAAAGTTCCAGAGATGGATGGCGGTGATGGTTACAAAGCAATGTGAACACACTTTATGCCACTAACCTACAAGATTAAAAGTGGTTCAAATGATTAAAAATAATAATAATACTAAATACATTTTTAAAAATTCAAAGGAATAAGATATTATACTAAATCTTGTAGATATCATTTGCTCAATTTGTTAAAGTTTTACCCATATTAAGACAAAATCACTATAAATTAATTTTCCAATTAAGTGTTTAATAGAGTCTGATAAATACTATTAATAATATATTTCTGAAACTGATTTGTTACAAGTTAATATTAGGCTCATACTCCAGGCTGAGGCACAAATGAATATAAAAGGACCACCTTCCAGGGGCTCTAATACTGCAGACATTAAAAAATTCAGCTACTCTCAAACAGATGGTAGCTTCTAAGCTTAGCAACCCAGTTAAGAGAGAGAACATTTCTGAATATACTGAATGAGAAGCTTACCTCTGCAACAGTCTGCCTTGCCAACACAGAGCTAGAAACTAACAGTCGGGGCATGAAGAGCGGTTGCTAACACAGTCCTCTGTGACCTGAGCCCATCGCCATCTCCTAAATACATCCTCCTCAGCTCTCCACTCTCCTCTTTCCACTCCGGCGACCACATCCTCTTGCTGTTGCTGAGGTTCATCTCCTGTCCTGGGGCCTTGGCACTTGCTACTGCCTCTGTCCTAAATGTACTTCCTCCACCCACATAATAAGTGCATGAACTCTTATCCAATACCTGTAGATAGCTGTCAGAACCATGGATGAACTGAAAGTACATGTCTTATGAAAAGGCCAAGACACAAGAATAAGGTGATTAGCACCGAGGTGTTTGGCCAAGATGAAGGGGCTCAGATGACTGGAAGCAAACAGGGATACCAAGTAGAAAGTCCTAAGACAGGTAATGAGACTCTGCATTCTACTCTAACCTGCAGGAAGGGAGCCGATGCTGGACATCAGATAGGACAAGAAAGCTTGGTTCAGCATACCCTCAACCTTGACATGTGACGTGCTCCCAAAGGAAACGAAAGGTTGGAGGTAGGACTCCTGGGTGTTGAGGGAGGTCCCGGTAAGAAAAGACTGGGGTTAAAAAGCACCACGGTGAAGTGAGAGGAGGGACAACTGGTCACAGGAAGCAGATGAGGAAATACTTCTTTTCTCTGGTCAGCACGTTTTTTCTTTATTAGAAATCTAAGACCTAAAGATCTGTGGTTTAGTTTAAAGGGATCTCACTATGATTCTTCATCTTAACAAATTTGTGAGAAAAGCTTAAACTAGTTAAAATTCTTTTCATCACTTTCTTTCATTCTAGGAATTCTGCCTCACCAACACAGAGCTAGAAACTAACAGTCGGGGCATGAAGAGCGGTTGCTAACACAGTCCTCTGTGACCTGAGCCCAATTTCTTCCCATGTCTAAGGTAAAACAGCAAAGTAGTAAAGTCAGTAGAGTCAGCCACTGTCTTTAATATTTAAGAATCCAGAATATATAGGTGGGACTCATCCCTCTTCTTTTAAAAATAAAAAAAATAAAAGAACAAAAGAAAATGTCTCATAGATTCTTTTTTTTTTTTTTTTTTTTTAATTTTATTTTATTTTTAAACTTTACATAACTGTATTAGATTTGCCAAATATCAAAATGAATCCGCCACAGGTATACATGTGTTCCCCATCCTGAACCCTCCTCCCTCCTCCCTCCCCATTCCATCCCTCTGGGTCGTCCCAGTGCACCAGCCCCAAGCATCCAGTATCGTGCATCGAACCTGGACTTGCAACTCATTTCATACATGATATTTACATGTTTCAATGCCATTCTCCCAAATCTTCCCACCCTCTCCCTCTCCCACAGAGTCCATAAGACTGTTCTATACATCAGTGTCTCTTTTGCTGTCTCGTACACAGGGTTATTGTTACCATCTTTCTAAATTCCATATATATGCGTTAGTATACTGTATTGGTGTTTTTCTTTCTGGCTTACTTCACTCTGTATAATAGGCTCCAGTTTCATCCACCTCATTAGAACTGATTCAAATGTATTCTTTTTAATGGCTGAATAATACTCCATTGTGTATATGTACCACAGCTTTCTTATCCATTCATCTGCTGATGGACATCTAGGTTGCTTCCATGTCCTGGCTATTATAAACAGTGCTGCGATGAACATTGGGGTACTCGTGTCTCTTTCCCTTCTGGTTTTCTCAGTGTGTATGCCCAGCAGTGGGATTGCTGGATCATAAGGCATGTCTATTTCCAGTTTTTTAAGGAATCTCCACACTGTTCTCCATAGTGGCTGCACTAGTTTGCATTCCCACCAACAGTGTAAGAGGGTTCCCTTTTCTCCACACCCTCTCCAGCATTTATTACTTGTAGACTTTTGGATTGCAGCCATTCTGACTGGCGTGAAATGGTACCTCATAGTGGTTTTGATTTGCATTTCTCTGATAATGAGTGATGTTGAGCATCTTTTCATGTGTTTGTTAGCCATCTGTATGTCTTCTTTGGAGAAATGTCTATTTAGTTCTTTGGCCCATTTTTTGATTGGGTCATTTATTTTTCTGGAGTTGAGCTGTAGGAGTTGCTTGTATATTCTCGAGATTAGTTGTTTGTCAGTTGCTTCATTTGCTATTATCTTCTCCCATTCTGAAGGCTGTCTTTTCACCTTGCTAATAGTTTCCTTTGATGTGCAGAAGCTTTTAAGGTTAATTAGGTCCCATTTGTTTATTTTTGCTTTTATTTCCAATATTCTGGGAGGTGGGTCATAGAGGATCCTGCTGTGATGTATGTCAGAGAGTGTTTTGCCTATGTTCTCCTCTAGGAGTTTTATAGTTTCTGGCCTTACGTTTAGATCTTTAATCCATTTTGAGTTTATTTTTGTGTATGGTGTTAGAAAGTGTTCTAGTTTCATTCTTTTACAAGTGGTTGACCAGAGTTCCCAGCACCACTTGTTAAAGAGATTGTCTTTAATCCATTGTATATTCTTGCCTCCTTTGTCGAAGATAAGGTGTCCATATGTGCGTGGATTTATCTCTGGGCTTTCTATTTTGTTCCATTGATCTATATTTCTGTCTTTGTGCCAGTACCATACTGTCTTGATAACTGTGGCTTTGTAGTAGAGCCTGAAGTCAGGTAGGTTGATTCCTCCAGTTCCATTCTTCTTTCTCAAGATCGCTTTGGCTATTCGAGGTTTTTTGTTTTTCCATACAAATTGTGAAATTATTTGTTCTAGCTCTGTGAAGAATGCTGTTGGTAGCTTGATAGGGATTGCATTGAATCTATAGATTGCTTTGGGTAGTATACTCATTTTCACTACATTGATTCTTCCAATCCATGAACATGGTATATTTCTCCATCTGTTAGTGTCCTCTTTGATTTCTTTCACCAGTGTTTTATAGTTTTCTATATATAGGTCTTTAGATTCTTTAGGTAGATATATTCCTAAGTATTTTATTCTTTCCGTTGCAATGGTGAATGGAATTGTTTCCTTAATTTCTCTTTCTGTTTTCTCATTATTAGTGTATAGGAATGCAAGGGATTTCTGTGTGTTGATTTTATATCCTGCAACTTTACTATAGTCATTGATTAGTTCTAGTAATTTTCTGGTGGAGTCTTTAGGGTTTTCTATGTAGAGGATCATGTCATCTGCAAACAGTGAGAGCTTTACTTCTTCTTTTCCAATTTGGATTCCTTTTATTTCTTTTTCTGCTCTGATTGCTGTGGCCAAAACTTCCAAAACTATGTTGAATAGTAATGGTGAAAGTGGGCACCCTTGTCTTGTTCCTGACTTTAGAGGAAATGCTTTCAATTTTTCACCATTGAGGATAATGTTTGCTGTGGGTTTGTCATATATAGCTTTGATTATGTTGAGGTAGGTTCCTTCTATTCCTGCTTTCTGGAGAGTTTTGATCATAAATGGATGTTGAATTTTGTCAAAGGCTTTCTCTGCATCTATTGAGATAATCATATGGTTTTTATTTTTCAATTTGTTAATGTGGTGTATTACATTGATTGATTTGCGGATATTGAAGAATCCTTGCATCCCTGGGATAAAGCCCACTTGGTCATAGATTCTTAGTAGTGGATATATGTTAGAGAATGGTTCTCATGATTCTCTGGACACTAAAAATAGCAGTTGCAGCAAAAACTCATTAAGGGCTTATGTACTCAGCCTTATTCTCCAAGTGAGTTCCATATACTTTGATTTTATTTTCAAGTCACTCCTGTGAGGTGGATGCTCTTGTCACTCTGTTTTACAAAGGGAAGAGGCACAGAGGTTAAACAGCCTTTGGATACCAGTACCCTGTGCCTCCTCAGGATGTAGCATAGACAGCAAAGTGGTATTAGATCCAGTCCTAAGAGGAAATGCTGTAATTCTTCAAATCATCAGAGCAAATAACCAAAAACAGAGCTGCCAAAATGACCCCAGCACTGAGGAACTGACCCAGGATTCATGAAGCAGAACACGGTCAACATTCCATGTTAAGAAGAAAATAAGAGACCTATAAAAGAAAAACTGTGCAGAACACATGCAGAGCTGGTTTTACAGAAAAATGTCAGCCTTTTTGGAGAACACAGATTTTCAAAAAGTGAAATTAATAAAATCAAAGGTAAAATAGAGCTCTGAGGCCAGGTTGCCTGAACACTGAACCAAGAGTTCCTGGGCTCAATTCCTGCCCTTCTGCTCCTTAACAACTGGGTGACCCTCTTTTACTCCCTTAGTCTCTCTTTTCCTTACCTCAGCTGGAAAATGGATCAAACAAGAGCCCCAACATCAGAGAGTTGCTGTGAGGATTAAATTCATGAATGTATGTCATGTGCAAAACAGTTTTACAAATTAATAAAGCAATCAATAAATCTGATTGCTCTTATTATGATGATGATAACTATGATCACTGAAGTAATGTCAACAAGGTATAATATTCAATTCAAATGACAAATGAACAAACCTGTACAACCAGCACCTCAATCTGTTATGCTTACACATTGTTTACTAAGAGTAACTGGGCTCAATGTACCATATTCTATCCATTGGGTTGATAAAAGCATTTTTAAAGATGATCATATGATGTGGTAACAAGGATATGGGGAAAAAAAGCTCTCATATATTGGAAATAAAACTAAAAATTGGTACAGCCACCTTAAAAAGCAATTTGACAACTTCTAGTAAATAACAGAATTAAATCTACAAGTCAGCAATTTCCCTTTGGAATACATATCTAGACAAATTCTCCAAATGTGTAAGAAAATATACTTACTGCACAAGATTATTATAATAATTAACTGTTAACTACTCAAATATCAATCTGAAAATAAACTGAGCTATATTCATATACTGAAAGGCACTGCCACAAGTAAACTGAATTAATTGGATATTTTTGTATCCACATGAGAGTGTACAGAAACATTCATTTAAGAGTAAGTAAGCTGGAAAATGATACATACAGTATGATATAATCCTGCACATGAAAATCACATGCAAAATAAAAGTGTAACACAGGTTATTTACAGATTTTTCTTGACTGCATGAAAGAATGTCCAGCAGGTTTCCAATGCTGTAAAGCTTATTCATGACCCTTGTTCCTTATTTACTAAAAGCTCTAATTATTTTGGTAAGCTTCCTCATGAACTTCTATGAACTTCTCCCCTAAAAAAAATTGAGGGATTCCATATGGTTAGTGAGGGCAGATTATCTTCTTTAAGATTTACAGAATCTGTAGACATATTCTCTCGGTAAACTAGTTACCACCATTAGAGACATCACTCAGTGTGATGTGAAGGGTAAAATTGAGAATTAAAGTATAAAAATCTTCTGGTCCAGAAGTTGTTCGCAATTTCTCCTCATAAGAAAATTTCATAATGATTCCTGTGCTCAACAATTTTCACTTGCTCTGGTATGAGTGATAATGAAGAAGACGCTGGTGACTGCTAAGACCAACCACTGACTGAGTCCTCACTGTGTACCAAGCATTGTACTAAGGACTTTAAGTGCATTATGATATTAAATTCTCTTCCAAATGTTAATGGTTCTACTTTTTTATTTTTAAATTAAAAATGTAATTACTCTTTCAAAAATATTTTATTTAAGTATACTGACACAGTACAGTAATTCAGTATTTTTACAGATTAACTCCATTAGAAATTATTACAAGATTATGGCCATTATTCCCTGTGCTATACAGTATATCCTTGTTACTTATTATTTTATACATAGTAGTTTATATATCTTAATCTCTGACCCCTAATTTGCCCCTCCTGCCTTTTCTCTCCCCTTTGGTAATCACTAGTTCATTTTCTATATCTGTGAGTCTGTCTCTGTCTCGTATATACATTGGTTTATTTTTTAGAGCCCACATATATGCGACAAAATACAGGATTTCTCTATCTGACTTATTTCACCCTGCAAAATAGCCTCTAGGTCTATCCATGCTGCTGCCAATGGAAGAATATAACTATTTTATGACTGAGTAATAGTATTCCATTGTATGTGTGTGTATATATATACATATATTTCCATCTAGTATTGCAATTCCATCTGTATTTATAACTCCATCTAACTTACTTCTGCCTCTATCTTCAAATAAAAAACCTAACATCTTATAATCGGAGTAGGAAATGGCAACCTATTCCAGTATTCTTGCCTGAAAAATTCCATGGACAGAGGAGCCTGGCAGGCTACAGTCCATGGGGTTACAAAGAGTTAGACATGACCAAGCGACTGAGCACACTTACAATATTTTTTCTGCTACAAATCTAAGACTTCTATTCTCAATGTGGGCAATAATGCAGAAAGACTTGGATTTTTAAAGCAGTCTGAATAATTTTTTAAAAATTGAAATCAAAAAGTCATTTTATTTGGCCTGAGATGCTGTTTCTTATGAAAGCAACATAAAAGGTTTCCTATACTTTTAACATGATTCAACCTAGAAATTGTTTAAAGGTGATGCAGCCTAAAGTTCATTTATGAGCTTCACAAATCATCAAACTGTATTACACATCAGAAGAGTAGAAATTTTTCTATCTTGAGAATTTTATTTATTCATTGTATAATAAATAGTTAATAAATATGTAAAAGGGACCTCTCTGATGGTCAGCTTTAAATCTGTTTAGAGAAAGTGTCCACTGATTATATTTTACACTTAATGCAAAATATCTTACATATTTCTTTCATTATTTTGTGTCTCTCTACACCTTGTCTAACTCAATACACAGTAGCTTCCATAAAGGCAGGATTTATGTCTTACACTTCCCTGTTATTTAAAAACTATCTGCCTCTCATCTTGTCAATAATCAGGACTCAGTAAATTCCTACTAAACTGAATCTTCTACTCAGAACAGGAAAATACACCTTAGTGATATACAGAGGTATATATGAGTAGATTTAGGAAAGCCATCATTCCTATTATATATGAAATTCATTCTAGAAAGACCATGTGTTAAAATAACCACAGCCTATGATAATACGCTCACACATACATTTTGAATGTATGTGTTTGAATATCTACTTTCTACAAATAATAGAAAAATTTCAAGTTAACATTTGGTTGTTTGCCTAAGATAATCTCCACAAAAAATATTCCAACTACCTATGCATAATTTTCTCTAGTCAATTTTATTTAGTCCCTGCTGCTGCTGCTGCTAAGTCGCTTCAGTCGTGTCCGACTCTGTGGACCCCACAGAAGGCAGCCCACCAGCTCCCCCGTCCCTGGGATTCTCCAGGCAAGAATACTGGAGTGGGTTGCTATTTTCTTCTCTAATGCATGAAAGTGAAAAGTGAAAGTGAAGTCGCTCAGTCGTGTCCAACTCCTAGTGACCCCATGGACTGCAGCCTGCCAGGCTCCTCCGTCCATGGGATTTTCCAGGCAAGAGTACTGGAGTTGGGGGGCCATTTGTGCCAAATCCTCAAGTACATATTAGTGTTAACCCTGTGTGATACATACTATCTTCTCCACTCTGTGGCCACAGAGAAATGGACAGTGAGCAATATTAAACAGCTTGCTCAAAGTCACAGTAGCAAGTTGTAATCTAGTTGAAACTACCCCTCTCTATCTTTAAACCCTGAGTAGGCAGAATACAGAAATAGTCCTTACCGCCTAGGCTGATTCCAGTTGCTGTAGGCTGCATTTTGAAGGTCACTTTCTTCCCCCTCTCCTTCTTCTCGCTCTGGTAGCTCCGGAATGTCTCTGGTAAAGAGTTAGACAGTAAGTACTCCTAGTAAAACCACACAGGCTGTCTTCTAGGTACTTTATTATTGGTTTGGCTAAAAATACAGAACTGCTTCATATTTTCACCACACTTGGCTAATAAGTATATAATATTTTACATTAAAGGGAAAATATAACCTGATTATATAAAATAAAAACCTCATACTGGAATCAGTCTACTATACCTGAACTTCCCAGGTGGCACCTGAACAAACCCATGTGGGTTTGATCCCTCAGTTGGAAAGATCCCCTGGAGAAGGGAATGGCAACCCACTCCAGTATTCTTGCCTGGGAAACCTTGGACAGAGGAGCCTGGCTGGCTAGAGTCCATGGGGTCACAAAGAATCAGACACAACTGAGTGACTGAGCACCCAGCACTGTAACTGAGTCTGGAGATACAGCAGAACACAAAGTGTCTTGTCTAGTCTTTTTCTTTCCTAATGAAACATGGACAAAGGAAGGAAGGGAGTGAAAAGAATGCGGAAATGCCAGAATTCTTAACAGCAACTATTCAACAACTATTTTCTAAATTTTTCCCATGTGTGAGAAGGCAGACACCCCATGTGTGTTATAAGCTTGTACAGTCCCACTGGATCCCTGGCCTGACAGAATTGAACATCAAGTATGCCAGGAGTGCAGCATCTCTACCTCCTCAGGATGGACCAATGCTTTCCCTTCATCTTTTGAAGACAGATGGAAAATGCTTATGGTCCGCTTCTGTCCATCCAAAGGAGCCAGCCACAGTATTCTTACGGGAAGCAGCTTACGGGCACTTGAGTCCAAGGTCAGCTGTCAATTTCTACAGGAATTCACATTTTTCCAAATGCCAAGCATGTAACAAAATGTGTCCAATATCTTAACTAACTATAAATATAACTGTAAAATAATAATCTTGTCCAAAAATATTTGGTTTTTACCAAAGGTACAATTTGCATCAATAAATGGTATTGTCAGGACAACAAAGAATGGTTAAATCAATTATGGCATGGTCTTATGCTGTTAGGAAAAATTGGATTTCTAAAGAAAAATATTCGTCTTCAAATAGAGAAAGCTTTAAAAACTCTAATTCAATAAATACTTGCAACTGATACAGAAATTGAAAAAAATCTGAAGACAGCATATGTTCAAATTATATCCATTCTCCCCCAACAGGAATACTGAACTCTGTCAAATCATATCATCTTCAGACCTTGAGATCAGAAGTCATCTAATCCAATAATCCACCTGTGCTTCAATGTGTTTACCAACATTTCTGCCAAACAACTGTGCAGCCTCTCCCAGAATGTCTCACACTTTCTTCGACCTGAAAGTTGGGTCTTTGCTTTGTCAGAGGGAAATCCACCTGCCTGTGGTTCCCGCCTATCGGTCGTGTGGCGGAATTCTCCTTCTGTAATCGAGGAAGGAGACTCTGAATGAGTCTGGGCTCACAGAGACTAATCCTGACTGTGGGACAGGACTGTCAGGAATGGAGCCAAAGAAAGATTTTCAAAATGACATTAAGAAGCTGACTGAGAATGAAATAGTCTGAGTGAACCTCAATCTGAAAGATGCAAGGCAGTGGGGGGAAGCAGAGCCTAACCCTCTGGAAATACCACTGGGGAGAGTATGACAGAAAAAGCAGATACAGAATACAGAGAGGAATGGGAAGTAAGAAAGAGTCCTTCTCTAAAATATCCAGTTATTATCCTAAAGCCCAGGCAGGGGGAGCCGCTCAGATGCAGTCACACAGAGCGCATCATATGCTCCTGGCTTGTGAGCTGTACGATGACAAACACCTGGAGTCTTCTCATACAAAAAGCCCCATTTTCTTCAAATGACTGTCCAGTCTCGAATCATTTCACTAACCCAGATACGTTCCTATAAATGTGCTGATTATTCTTTATCCATCTTCAGGCGGGGTTTACAGGACTCAAGCCGTGTGCGCCTCAGCAGAATGAACCTGTTCTGTGTCCCCACACTCACTCAGCCAAGAATGAATTAGACTTCTTGGCACTCATGTTTGATTGTTGAATATCAAATAAGTTCCTGTCAGCTATAACAAGTAACACTCTCTATGTGCATTAAGATTACAGAAACTGGCACAAAGTCACACAGTAAAGGAACAGAGATGAGACTTGAATTGAGCCAGTTTACTACAAAACCTGAGCTCTTAAACTCCACGCTATGCAGCCCCATATTTTCATACAGGACTAGTATAATTCTTTTTTTGGATCCAATGGTTAAGAACATGGAGCCCAACCATGATTTAACCTTGATTCTTCCACCCATTAGTTAGGAAACTTGAGCAAGTAACTTAATCTCTCTGGTGCCGATTCCTCCTGCATGCTTAAAGAGAAATCTGTTACTCAGTTGTTAATATAACTGAAAAAAATACAGGCCCACAGCTGAAAACGTATTGTGCATTCTTTTCGGGATAGCAATTTGACATCATTTCTCTCCCTGTTCTGAACTCAGCAGCAGCATCAAAATCTAGTTTCTGCCTTTCCTAAGGGAGGAAAACAGGATGCACACTGTTTTTGTTTTGAGCATCCTTATATTAACAGTAAATACACTTTTTTGCAGGGAAGCACTTATTCACAGCATTGACAGCTCAGGCCCTTTTCCTTTGTGTGCTAGGAGAGAACCAGCATGCTGAAACTGGCTTTTTTGTTTTAATATTAACATTTTGAGTGCTTTTAAGGCCTCAGAATTTAGTAAGAATATCATGTTATCTTGTCATAGTCTCTAATTAAGCCATGTGAAATGGTATTTCAGAGGGACACTGGAAATTACTGCATCTAGCTTTTTAACAGGAAGTACCACGTAGTTGTAATCAATTCATGTCATTAGCCCTAAGATGGAAATTCTAGAAAGAAGTATGGCTGAGCTTTGCAAAGGGTGGAATGAATACTCTTTTTCCCATAAAATTCAAGGGGCCCTTTGGGCCATGACATTCCTTCCCTTTATTAAACACGTAACAAACCTCTCCTTCTTTAACACTGTCTGCATAGCTGTAGCCACATACAATTTGCAGAGGAAAGAGTGATGTGATGTTACAATGCCTGCAGTCACTGGACACCAGAATATTATGGGTTGTTAGAACTGTTGTGAGCAGACCTCAGAATGTTTGCAAAGCTATTTCTTCTTTACAGCATGCTTAAGGAGAAATCTGTTACTCAGCTGCTAATGTAACTGGAAAAAAACAGGCCCACAGCTGAAAATGTATAGTGTATTCTTTCCAGAAAAGCAATTTGACATTATTTCTCTCCTTGTGCTAAACTCAGCAGCAACATCAAAATCTAGTTTCTCTCTTTCCTAAGGGAGGAAAAAACTATATTTCCTGTATTATTCAAATGTTCTCAATACACTGTGTATAAAGAGGCTTTAAAAAGCCAAACATTCTGTACCTAAAATGTATATACACAAAGACGTTCAGCTCAACATTCTCCAAAAGAGGAAAAACATAACCATTAAAAATGTTTGTGAATCTGTATGTACGTTAATGAGTAAATAAATAAAGTTTGAAAATGTTTATGACAGAGGAAAAGTGATATAATACCATAGAAATTGTAGGTTCCAGGGAGTGAATGAAACCATAGTCATATCTGAGGTAAATGCCCCAAACTCAGTAAGTTGACAGTGGTATATGGACTGATACAACTAAAGACAGATTTAATTTCTTGCTTTTCATATTTTCCCCAAATTTCCCACAATATGTGATCACTCCTTAAGTAATATGGGTTGCTGTTGCTTAGTTGCTAAGGCACGTCCAGCTCTTTTGTGACCCCATGGACTGTTGCCCGCCAGGTTCCTCTGCCCATGGGATTTCCCAGGCAAGAATACTGGAGCAGGTTGCCATTTCCTTCTCCAGGGGATCTTTCCAACCCAGGGATTGAACTTGCATCTCCTGCTTGGTAGGTGGATTCTTTACCACGGAGCCACTAGGGAAGCCCAGTAATATGGGAAAGGGGGGTGATTTTTTTCTTTTTTTTAAATCTTGAAACAGAGAAAAAGAGTCCAGTCTTTTTCATTGCTAGGCCTCCCTGACACTGGATTCAAAACTCTTCTTTATAACTTGCTGTATTGATCATTCACACAGCAGACTTACCTGCCAGTGTAGGAAGCAAAAATATCCAGTGCCATTATTCCTCCAGATTGCTGCCCCAAGCTTATTTTGAACTCTTCCATATATTCTGCGGGTACATAAGTAATTCTGGAACAAGACACAATCCATGAAAGCAAAGCTCGCCTGTTGGGAGAATCTTCCAAAATATGAAATAAACTTATTTTGTCCCCTCATCTCTACTTTTTCACACAACTCATTTAAATCAGCTTACTGAGTAGAGACTCCAAACTTCAAAAGAATCAAGTATTCTATAGGCAATAATAACAACAGAAATTAAAAAATTAAAGGCTGCTGATAATTATCTGTTTACTGATAATCATATGGGGGAAGAAAACAGCATAATATATATTTCAAAATGAGAAGACTAACAGCAATTTTTTTTTAATTAAAGAGATCTAGAAATCCTTAGAAAAGTAATTTTCAGTAATAACATTTATTTTCTCCAAATATTTTTGGGTGCCTTAGCAGAAACAAACTGGGTAAACTCTACTAAACACTGGGCATTCAAAATTACATTCTCCCATAAGACACAATTAATTATGGACATTAACAAGTATTATCAGTAATCATATCCTAGCTTTATTAAAGTTTTAACTCTTAAGTCTGAGTTAAACCATTATCAGTGCATAGAAAGATTTGCTTACTAATATGTAGCAATGTTTAAGTTCATTTTGGTTTCAGAGAAGAAGACTGACACTTGAATGGTCACCCACTAATTCAACAAGTGCTGGCTGAACGCCTATATGTGGAAGGTACTGAGCAAGTTGCTGACTATAGTTATAATGCTTAGAAATGACATCTGAAAAGTCAAGTTTACTGCTGTCCTAAGAGGCTACACAACTGATACACCTTTTGAAGTAGTCTGTTCCGGATCCTCAAACTAACACATGGCATGGCAAGTGAAAGAAAGAACTTCAAGGAATTTCAGGATATTTGTGCAAAGAAACAAAAGCATATATCAAAAATGCACAACACAAAAATCATGAAGACTGTTATGCCAGCTAACCATAGCTTACGCATGAAGATGATAAGTAGCAAAATCTTAGCACTGGAGGGCAAAGATAAAGGATTACCTTTCATGTTATAAGAATATAATATAATAATAGAAGTATACTAATGGCATCATTTATTGAGTAAGGAGGATATATAATATATACTGGTGATTCCATAAAAGGCATTCACTCTGTGAGGTCGCTTATGTTTAGAGTCCGAGGACACAGGTCTGTTGCTCCTCTGGAGTGTTCTGGTAAGGTAAATCACCCGCTAACGGATCTCCATATCCCCAATAACGAAAAGATGTCACTTTTGATGAGGCGGTTGTAAGTCAAGAAGCGCAACACACACGTAAAACACTGCTCTAACAGAGCACCAGCCAGCCTGGCCCCCACATCCGATTATTCTGGCAGAAGCCGGCACCCTTACGACACTTTGTGACACTTTCACCTCAAGGATCTAACTGAAGTGAAAAACACAATTCAGTGATTTAGGACTAGTGTGGGTGAGAGAGCTGTATTCTAATTCTGGCCCTACTTTATTTATTCATCTACAAAAACATCATTTCCACAGTGTAACAAAAATATATTGAATAGCAAATCTGCATTTATCCCTTCAAAAATAATGAGTCAAAAATGCAGAACACATTATACTTGGAAAGAAGACTGTCTTTTATACAAAGAAAAATAAATATAAATCATAAATTTGAAAAGTCTATTCAAGAAAATTATTTCTGAATTATATCTGAAAATTATTTCTGAAGGTTCAGTAAAGGTAAAACTCATATAAATTTAAACTTAAGAAAAAAAAAAGCTCGGTGAGGTAAAAAAAGGCTAGAAGACACGAAAAATAAGAATAATCAGTTCAAAGTATTAAATTTTTTAATTAAATACTGGTTTGGTTTGAGAAGGAAATGATGTGTCTATCCGAGACACTGTTGAAAATGAATTCTTCTCTGTATTTGTTCAAAGGTGTTAAGGTTTACCAAGGAAGAGTTTTAGAAATGTTTTTCTGATATGTTAGGGGGCAGTGAGAAAGAAAGCAGTTTTCATATATTTAGCCTAATTCGGACAGTAAGGGCACTGGAACAAGCATCCCACAGCGCATTAGCCCATGCAGAGCAATTATAATACATGCCTGGTCACACGGCCATACAAAACCTCCAGACACCAACCAAGAACACCAAAACACATACTGAACTGCATAAACACACTAAAACAGCTTCTCTGAGAGAAGTGTTAAAAATTCTTAAAGGCAAAAACTAACCTTAGGTTAGACATGGAGTACAAGAAAACAGAGCAGCATTAGTGATGCTGAAACGTGACAGTTATTAATCCAGAGGTGATCGCCCCCAACGAAAGAGCCAGAAAGCTTCAGTAGTAGGAAAACATGATTTTCAAATGAGTTCACAATCACCAGTGCAATGTGAAAATGTAACCATCTCATAGCTCTGTTGGAAATATGCTCTTATAAAGAAGAAAAAAAAAAAAAAGGAAAATGTATATACACTGAATCTCTCTCTGGATCTAGCCCCCCATAGGGATGTTACAAAAGCAAGAAGTGGTTTTCACAGACAAGTTGAAACACACAGCCATAATGAGCTTTTGAATCACCGATACTCACACATAAAAGGGGGCTCAATCGTCAGCAGGTGCTGCGGAGAATCTAGAATGTGAAGCATACGCCGCGGCATCTTTTTACAATGGTGTTAACAAATGTCAGTGTCTTGAGCTGAATGTGAGATGCATACATATGCAGTTAAAAGTGGGTGCTCCTGGTTGTTTCTTCCCCTTTCCACAGCCCTCCTATCTACACCTCCCCCAGAAAAGCATCTGCTCTTTACTGGTGTCTATAGCAGTAATTATTAACAAGCACAGAAAAATGTAACTGCAATCAATCTTTTATTCCTTGATCAGGAATTCATCCCACACTTTAGGTTAAGGCAGGTGAATTCAGATTCAGCTTGGTAATTATCTGGCAGATGTTACAAGCAGCTGCCGTGAAACACAGAACCCTGGCTATTATTACAGAAATATAAGCGCCCCTGGCAAGGTGGAGTGTGAAGTGAGACAGAATGCATTCTGGTGAGGCTTCACATCTGGTTTTCCATAGAAAATAATGAAACCTGGAACTTCAACTGGCTGTTTCTGAACTCTTGAAACACAAATTATCTACCCAGGCATGCACGAAGGCACACATGTTCAGTTCCTAGCCACCTCTCTTAAACGGCAGTAAAGAAAGCCAGTTCACTGTCTCAATAAGCAATGCTTTACTAAAACCAGTTATGAAATTGAAACAATCAAAGTACATTTTTATTAAGTACCTACAATACATTTCTCCACCACTACCTGAGATTAAGCCAGCTTCCTCATGAGAAATCAAGAAGAGGCATGGATGGAGCCTAGATCAAGGCAATGGCTACAACATTTGACTGGCACTTAGGTCGTGGTTTCATTCACAGTAATGGAAGGATTAGACTTTCTGTTTGGGAGAAATCACCCACATAGTTTTCAAAGTAATTTTAAACCTTTTGTTTGTGAAAGCAAGTGAAAGGGAGAAGAAAGGGCCAAAACCACTTAATGCAAAATGTATATGGAACACGCTGCTCGGCCCTGGTCAATCTAAATGGCTATTTGTTTTATCATCTGACAAATTTACTTGAAAAAGGATGCTATTATTCTCATTTCTTTTTATCATTTACCCAATGAGTCAAAACTATAGCCATGTAAATCACAGCTTTAACAGTATGCCCGAGAAGGAATCAAGGTGATTTGTGGGTGTGTTTGTGAGAGTGTGTGTGTGTGTACGCACCTATGTGAACTTGTAAGAAAGATTGATTGATAGACTGATTTCCAGAGGAGAGAAGGTTGTAGGATTTTTCTTATTTTCTCTTTCTAATGTAAGATACTACATTACATTTTGCTTCCTGGGATACTAAAGCAACTATTTATGAATCTCTAGATATTTATGGATTTCTAGATACCCTTTTGGAGAAGGCAATGGCACCCCACTCCAGTACTCTTGCCTGGGAAAATCCCACGGACAGAGGAGCCTGGTAGGCTGCAGTCCACGGGGTCACTAGGAGTCGGACAAGACTGAGCGACTTCATTTTGACTTTTCACTTTCATGCATTGGAGGAGGAAATGGCAACCCACTCCAGTGTTCTTGCCTGGAGAATCCCATGGACAGAGGAGCCTGGTGGGCTGCTGTCTATGGGGTCGCACAGAGTCGGACGCGACTGAAGCGACTTAGCAGCAGTAGCAGCAGCAGCAGATATCCTTTACAGTCATAATAAACCTGCTGAAGGCATAAATGGGTAAATTCTGCTGCTATACCAGAGGATAGGGAAAAAAAAAAAAAAAAAAAACAGGACAGGAGAAAAAGATTGTAGCCTGAAAATGTACTGGATAGCTTTTCAGCTCTTCTAGAGTTGACTAGGTACAAGATTTAAGCTAAATCATTGTCACAGTGGTCTTATTTTCTGGCCAGTTTTTAAATTCTGCAGGACATTTACAACTCGGAGGTAAAATTAAAACCAAGTACCAATTCTATCGCTCAAGAGTGCCAAAAAGTGAACAGGAGACTTGCATTAGGGTTCATGACATAAGACAAGCATTATCACACAATAAATTAAATGATCAGTCATGAGGTCATCTGTTTAGATTACCTCTAATATAAAGAGCCTCTTGATGAAAGTGGAAGAGGAGAGTGAAAAAGTTGGCTTAAAGTTCAACATTCAGAAAACTAGGATCATGGCACCCCGTCCCATCAATTCATGGGAAATAGATGGGGAAACAGTGGAAACAGTGGCTGACTTTATTTTTCTGGGCTCCAAAATTATTGAAGATAGTGACTGCAGCCATAAATTAAAAGATACTTACTCCTTAGAAGGAAAGTTATGACCAACCTAGACAGCATATTAAAAAGCAGAGACATTACTTTGCCAACAAAGGTCCATCTAGTCAAGGCTACAGTTTTTCCAGTGGTCATGTATGGATGTGAGAGTTGGACTATAAAGAAAGCTGAGCACCAAAGAATTGATGCTTTTGAACTGTGGTGTTGGAGAAGACTCTTGAGAGTCCCTTGGACTGCAAGGAGATCCAACTAGTCCATCCTAAAGGAGATAAGTCCTGGGTGTTCACTGGAAGGACTGATGTTGAAGCTGAAACTCCAATACTTTGGCCACCTGATGCAACGAGCTGACTCATTGGAAAAGACCCTGATGCTGGGAAAGACTGAGGGCAGGGGGAGAAGGGGATGACAGAGGATGAGACGGTTGGATGGCATCACCGACTTGATGGATGTGGGTTTGGGTGGACTCCGGGAGTTGGTGATGGACAGGGAAGCCTGGAGTGCTGCAGTTCATGGGGTCACAAACAGTTGGACATGAGTGAGCAACTGAACTGAACTGAAAATAAAGAGTTTGCATGTAGATCCTTATCATTCATCTTTGAAGGAAAAGGAATGGACACTAGCCTGCAAGTGGTGAGGAAAGCACTTAACATTTCTCTTTCATTTACTGTAGAGGCACTGAAATTTTTAATGATCTTCACTCTTACTTGCATGATTAATAAAATAATCATGAGAGTGCCACATGACCTGATGATCTGTTTATTATAAAATAAAAGCCAAAAAGGCATTAAAAATATGAAAGCCCCTTAGTGAAATTCCACCCTAAAAATAAAAATCTCCTTTATATAAGACTACAGAACCTACTCTAAACTAAACAGCATGTATTTGTCTGCTTTTTATCAATGGAAAAATGAAAAACAGATTTTAAATACAATCTTTCTTACCTAAGCTCTACCAATATGTATTTTATAAAATAAAAATACAGAATGCAGTCAGTAAGACCATATTAATACAAAAAAGTCTCCCATACTAGTATTTATCACATCAATTTAAAGTAAACAATCTTTCTTTGAATTATTTTACTATTTTATCCCTTATACATTAAATGCAAATATTTAATTATTAATTATAGAGGGGAAAAAAAAGGCAAGCTATTACATTCTTCAGGTGTGACGATCTGACAATAAGGTTAAGTAGTGATTTTTATGCTGGCTCAAGAAATGTTTAGTGATTTAAAAAACAAACCACATATATGACATGCTTTTAGTACACTATGAGATGATGAGATATTTAAATTCTTCTTCACAAACTAGCTTGCATGAGCTACCATCAGACCATAACAGCATTTTTATGAATTATCTTATATGGGTTGAAAAGCAGTTCAACAAAGGGAAAATTATGGGTCAGATTGCTTCTATACAATCTTGGCTGACCCCTAAAGAACTGGCTTACTTGGGAATATTCATACAGATCATTAGGTAGTGCAATTTGCTATACTGAGGCCAATCCAAACTTCTATGCAAGTTCCTAAGTGTGGACCATCCTGCTCAATAAAAGAGATCTCAAATCTCATATAAAGATTTTTGCAGAAATCAATGGAAAATTAAAAATAATAATGGTAGGCAACATGGTTTTGAAATATTGTTGTCGTTAGGTATCTGCAGGGGATTGACTCCATGTGGTTTGGATACCAAAAGCCATGGATGCTCAAATCCCTTATGTATGAAATGCCAGAGTACAGCTGACCCTCTGTATCCACAAGTCTTCCATCTACGGATTAAATCAATCTCAGATGGAAATTTGGATCCAAAGTTGGCTACAACTTAGGATATGAAACCCACAGAGAGCCAACTGTATATTTACTGAAACAAATCTATGCATATTTGGACCTGAGAAATTCAAACCTGTGTTGTTCAAGGGTCAACTTTTTTTTCAGTACTATTAGTATTAAGAAGGAGAAGGCAATGGCAATCCACTCCAATACTCTTGCCTAGAGAATCCCATGGATGGAGGAACCTGGCAGGCTGCAGTCCATGGGGTCGCGAAGAGTCGGACACGACTGAGCGACTTCACTTTCACTTTTTACTTTCATGCATTGGAGAAAGAAATGGCAACCCACTCCATATTCTTGCCAGGAGAATTCCAGGGACAGAGGAGCCTGTTGGGCTGCCGTCTATGGGGTTGCACAGAGTTGGACACGACTGATGAGACTTAGCAGCAGCAGCAGCATTAAGAAGTTATTGACTGCAGATATACTCTCCTAAAGTCTACAATCAATGCAATCAATAACTTTTTAGGAATAGTCAAATTCTTCAATGATTAGTATTAAATATATTATCATTTTTGTATATCAAACAGAAGTATGCACTGAGAAAATTCTGATTAATAGATTGAAATTCGTTTATTTCTCAAGCCAAACTATGGTCCAAATGATACTTACTTTATGTCAGGCCCAATGAGAGAATGTCTTCTCAACAGGGCTCGTGCCTGGGCATTGGTTAAACTGATAGTAGATTCTTCATTAATACACAAGATGCAGTCCCCAACAGCAATCCGACCATCTCGGCTAATGGCACCTCCGTGAATAATGCTTCGAACAATCACCCCCAAGCCATCTTTATTAGCACTTACTGTCATTCCTATGGAAAAGGAGGAACACATGTTAAATACATGACTTTCACAGTCTCCCACAGCAATAAAAATAAAAACAAAAATAAACAAATAAGACCTAATCAAACTTACAAGCTTTCTGCATACCAAAGGAAACCATAAACAAAAAGACAACCTATGGACTGGAAAAAAATATTTGCAAATGATGCAGCCAACAAGAGCTTAATTTCCAAAATATACAAACAGCTCATACAACTATAACAACCAAAAAACCAACAACTCCATCAAAAAAAGAGCATAAGACCTAGACATTTCTCCAAAGAAGACACACAGATGGACAACAGGCACGTGAAAAGATCTCAACATTGCTAATTATTTAGAAATGCAAATGAAATGGGTACAATGAGGTACCACTTCATACTGGTCAGAACTGCCATCACTAAAAAGTCTACAAATAACAAACGCTGAAGGGGATGTGGAGAAAAGGGAACCCTCTGCACTGATGATAGAAATGCAAACTGGTACAGCCCCTATGGAAAACAGTATGGAGATTCCTCAAAAAACAAAAAACAGAATTGTCATATGATCCAGTAATCCATTCCTGGATATATATCTAGAAAAAATTGTAACTTGAAAAGATTTATGCACACCATCTATAATACACAGCAAACCACTTGCAATAAACCAGACACAGAAACAACTTAAATGTCCAAAGATAGATGAATAGATAAAGATGTGGTGTGTGTGTATATACATATATACATATATATACACACATACATACACAAATACATACATACAATGGAATAGTACTCAGTCATAAAAAGAAATGAAATAATGCCATTTGCAGCAGCAAGGATAAACCGAGAGATCATCATACTAAATGAAGTCAGAAAGACAAAGACAAATACCATTTGATCCCACTTACATGTGGAATCTAAAATATGACAAAAATTAAGTTATTTACAAAAGAAACAGAGCCACAGTAAGTACAGACTTGTGGTTGCCAAGGGGCCAGGGGGTGGGGCATGTGGATGAATTGGGAGTTTAGAATTAGTAAATGTAAACTATTATGTACATTTATAACTGAACCACTTTGCTGTAAACCAAAAACTAACACAAAATTGTAAATCGACTATACCTTAATAAAATTTTTTTTTTAAAAGCATGACTTTCAAATTCATTTAATTTGAATTTAATAATCTCTACAGATTCATATATAAAAGAACAAGAGTAACTTTTTAAGCTTTGGACCATAAAAAGGGCTGAGTGCTGAAGAACTGATGCCTTTAAAGTGTGATGCTGGAGAAGATTCTTGAGTCCCTTGGACTGCAAGGAGATCAAGCCAGTCAATTCTAAAGGAAATCAATCCTGAATATTCACTGGAGGGACTGATGCTGAAGCAGAAGCTTCAATACTTTGGTCACCTGATTTGAAGAGTCAACTTATTAGAAAAGACCCTGATGCTGGAAAAGATTGAAGGCAGGAGGAGAAGTGGACGAAACAGGATGAGATGGTTGGATGGCATCACCAACTCAACAGACATGAGCTTGAGCAAGATGGTGAAGGACAGGGAAGCTGGACACGCTGCAGTCCATGGGGTTGCAAAGAGTTGGACAAGACTGAGCAACTGAACAACAACAAAACTTTTTAAGCAATAAAAACAATCAAAAGGAAAGGAAAACATGAGCTTCAAATATTTTTAAAGTCAATTTAGAAATGTTTCTGAGATTTTATCTAAAGACACTCCACATTAAGTATGTTAGAGATGAAACAGGGTCTACACTGTACAGTGAATGTAGCTCAGCCTATGGGATGTGTCTCCACCACACCAAAGCTGAGGGAAAATACGTTGATAGCATCAAATCAATTTTATAATAATAGTTTATCTCTTGCATATATTAAAGAATACGGAGCAGGCCTACAAGTAGAAAATCAGTTCTCTAAATTAAGAAACTCTGCCATTACCTTATTTCTAGATCATTTACTCATTTGGCATATATTTACTATACGTTTTCTATGCGTTAAATACTATGCTGGTAACATGATATAAAGAAGCATACAAAGAGGACACAGACGGTGAAACACACCATGTACTTGGATTGGAAGAATCAATATTGTTAAAATGACTATCCCTGGGTTAAGAAGATCCCTGGGGGAAGGGCATGGCAACCCACTCCAGTATTCATGCCTGGAGAATCCCATGGATAGAGGAGCCTGGTGAGTTATGGTCCTTAGGGTCTCAAAGAGTCAGACATGACTGAAGCGACTTAGCACATGCACATATACTCTCTAAAGCAATCTACATATTCAATGCAATCTCTATCAAAGTCAGTTTGGTTCAGTCACTCAGCTGTACTCTTTGCAACCCATGGACTGCAGCATGCCAGATTTCCCTGTCCTTCAACAACTCCCAAAGCTTGCTCAAAATTATGTCCATCAAGCTGGTGATGTCATCCAACCATCTCATCCTCTGTCGTCCCCTTCTCTCCCTGCCTTCGATCTTTCCCAGCATCAGGGTTTTTTCTAATGAGTCAGATCTTTGCATCAGGTGGCCAAAGTATTGGAGCTTCAGCTTCAACATCAGTCCTTCCAATGAATATTCAGGACTGATTTCCTTTAGGATTGACTGGTTTGATCTCCTTGCAGTCCAGGGGACTCTCAAGAGTATTCTCCAACTCCACAGTCAAAAGCATCAATTCTTCGGCACTCAGCTTTCTTAATGGTTCAACTCTCACATCCATACATGCTGGAAAAATGCTAAGTAACATCTCTGCTTTTTAATATGCTGTCTAGGATTGTCATAGCTTTTCTTCCAAAGAGCCAGCATCTTTTAATTTCATGGCTTCTGTCACCATCTGCAGTGATTTTGGAGCCCAAGAAAATAAAGTCTGTCACTGTTTCCATTGTTTCTCCATCTATTTGCCATGAAGTAATGGACTGGATGCCATGATCTTAGTTTTCTGTATGTTGAGTTGGCATGCCATTGGTAATTTGATAGGGATTACATATTCAAGCCAATTCCTATCAAATTACCAATGTCATTTTTCACAGAACTAGAATAAAAAATTTTACAATTTTTATGGAAACACGAAAGACCCCAAAGAGCCAAAACAATCTTAAGAAAGAAAAATGGGACTGAAGGAATCAACCTTCCTGACTTCAGACTATACTAAAAAGCTACAGTCATCAAGTAAGTATGGTACTGGCACAAAAAACATAATTACAGACTAATGGAACAAAATAGAAAGCCGAGAGATAAACCCACACACCTATGGGAGGCAAGACTATACAGTGGAGAAAAGACAGCCTCTTCAATAAGTGGTGCTGGGAAAACTGGGTAGCTACATGTAAAAGAATGAAATTAGAATACTCCCTAACACCATACACAAAAATAAACTCAAAATGGATTAAAGACTTAAATGTAAGGCTAGACACTATAAAACTCTTTGACCCACCTCTTAAGACAATGAAAATAAAAACAAACAAAAAAAACCAGGGTTTAATTAAACTTAAAAGTTTTTGCACAGCAAAGGAAAATTAACAAGATGAAAAGACAGTTCTTAGAATGGGAGAAAATAATTGCAAATGAGAAAACTGACAAAGGATTAATCTCCAAAATATGTAAGTAGCTCATGCAGCTGAATATCAGAAAAAAACCTAATCAAAAAATGGACAGAGACCTAAGCAAGCATTCCTCCAAAGAAGGCATACAGATGGCCGATAAACACAGGAAAAGATGCTCAACGTCGCTCATTATTAGAGAAATGCAAATCAAAACTATCATGAGGTACCACCTTCATCAATCAAAATGGCCATCATCAAAAAACCTACAAACAATAAATGCTGGAGAGGATGTGGAGAAAAGGGAACCCTCTTGCGCTGTTATGGGGAATGTAAACTGATACAACCACTATAACAGTACAGAGATTTCTTTTAAAACTATCATATAACCCAACAATCCCACTAATCTAAGAAATTCACAACTCAAAAAGACACATATACCCCAGTGTTCAATGCAGCACTATTTACAACAGCTAGGATATGGAAGCACCTAGATGTTCATGCACAGATGAATGGATAAAGAAGTTGAAAGAAGCTGTGGTACATATATAAAATGTAGTTATCACTCAACCATAAAAAGGAAGAAATATGAGTCAGTAGTGAGGTAAATGAACCTAGAGCCTGTTATACAGAGTGAGGTAATTCAGAGAAAAACAAAGATAGTATATTAAAGCATATATATGGAATCCAGGAAAACGGTACTGATGAACCTATCTGCAGGGAAGGAACAGAGACACAGACATAGAGAATGCACTCGTGGACACAGCATGTGGGACGAATTGAGAAAGTAGCATTGACATACATCTACTGCCGTGTGTGAAACATAGCTTCTGGGAAGCTGATATATAACACAGGGAGCCCAGCCTGGAACTCTGTGATGACCTGGAGGGGTGGAATTGGGTGGGGGCTCAAGATGGAGGGGATACATATATAGTTTTGATTCATTACACACACACACACACACACACACACACACACACACGCACACAGAGTTATGACTGGTTCATGATGTTGTAAGGCAGAAACCAACACAACAATTATCCTCCAGGGGATATTGCCAACCCAAGGATCAAACGTGGATCTCCTGCATCACAGGCACATTCTTTACCACATGAGCCACCACATAAGTCCAACAAAAATAAATAAAAATAATCTTTTTAAAAAAGCATAACAGAATTAGTAAGAAGCTTGTATTCAAGTCTTATCTGCAGTGCCTATCACAGTGCCTAAATGTACAGCAGTCAGCTGAATTAAACTGATGTAAACAATAATCTATTACTGCATTATTTCCAAATCTGAACTTCAATAGCTCCAGATTTCGATAGCCACTTGTGCTCTTGACATGGTCTCTGGATGATTCATAAGCAATACAGCCCTAGTAAGTATAAAATTGAATTCCCTAGTCTCTATTTATCCTCATTTCTCCATCTGTCCTCCTGTTTTTGTTTACGGCACCACCATACTACTCTTCCTTTTTCACTACAGGAGAGTGAAAAACCTGGCTTAAAACTCAACATTCAAAAAACTAAGATGATGGAATCCAGTCCCATCACTTCATGGCAAATAGATGGAGAAACACTGACAGACTTTATTTTCTTGGGCTCCAAAATCACTGCAGATGGTGACTGTAGCCATGAAATTAAAAGACATTTGCTCCTTGGAAGAAAAGCTATGACCAACCTAGACAGCATATTAAAAAGCAGAGACGTTACTTTGCCAACAAAGGTCCATCTAGTCAAAGCTACAGTTTTTCCAGTAGTCACATATGGATGTGTAAGTGGACCATAAAGAAAGTTGAGCGCCAAGGATTTGATGCTTTTGAACTGTGGAGTTGAAGAAGAGTCTTGAGAGTCCCCTGGACTGCAAGGAGATCCAACCAGTCAATCCTAAAGGAAATCAATTCTGAATATTCATTGGAAGGACCGGTGCTGGAGCTGAAGCTCCAATACTTTGGCCATCTGATGTGAAGAGCCAACTCATTAGAAAAGACCCTGATGCTGGGAAAGACTGAAGGCTGAAGAAGGGAACGACAGAGGATGACATGGCTGGATGGCATCACCAACTCGATGGACATGAGTTTGAGCAAGCTCAGCAAGATGGTGAAGGACAGGGAAATCTGGCATGCTGCAGTCCATGAGGTCACAAAGAGTCAGACATGACCGAGCGACTGAACAACAATACTACTCTCCATTATTCAAAGCAGTAATGTTGGTGTTGTTCTGGATTCTTACCCCTCCCTCACTCCCAATATTAATTCATCAGCAAGTTCCATCATTTCTATCTCCAAAACTTACCTTGAATTCGTTCACTTTTCTCCATATCCATACTAAACTATATCCAAGCCATCACTTCTCACCATCACGCCTCACCTTTTGAACCAGCATTGTAATTGGTCTCCCGACTTCCAAAGTTGTTCCTGCCATTGCATTCTTCTCACAGCAGACAGATCATATCACATCATTCTCTATGCTAAGAATATTTTTAACAGTTTCCTATTGTGCAAATATTGGAGAAGGCAATGGCACCCCAGTCCAGTACTCTTGCCTGGAAAATCCCATGGACTGAGGAGCCTGGTAGGCTGCAGTCCATGGGGTCGCTAAGAGTCAGATATGACTGAGCAACTTCACTTTCACTTTTCCCTTTCATGCATTGGGGAAGGAAATGGCAACCCACTCCAGTGTTCTTGCCTGGAGAATCCCAGGGACGGCGGAGCCTGGTGGGCTGCCGTCTATGGGGTCGCACAGAGTCGGACACGACTGAAGCGACTTAGCAGCAGCAGCATTGTGCAAATATACAACATACCTACAATACATGACTCTGTCTATATGGAACTCCTGGCCTGGTCCTCCTGATGGGCACCCTTCTTTTGGGTCATGTCCTCCTTGCCTCCCCACCACGTTCTAGTAACAATGACTTTCAGAAATACACTAAGCCTCCCTGTTCAGAGTCCTTGCCTGACACCCCCTTTCTGTAGCTCTTGCACAGCTAACAACTTCTCATTCTTGAATATCACTTCTTCAGGAAAACATTCTCAATAAATCCATTTGAATTGTTCCTTCTCCCCCTACTCTCAACTATGCCTTTAAAAATATCAAACCTACTGAAATTTTTGGCCACCTGATGCGAAGAACTGACTCATTGGAAAAGACCCTGATGATGGGGAAGATTGAAGGCAGGAGGAGAAGGGTACAACAGAGAATGAGATGGTTGGAAGGCACCACCATCTTGATGGACATGAGTTTGAGTAAGCTCCGGGAGGTAGTGATGGACATGGAAGGCTGGCATGCTGCAGTCCATGGGGTAGCAGAGTTGGACATGACAGAGCGACTGAACTGAATTGAACTGATTGAAATTTTAAAATTTACATACAATAATATATAAATAATTTCATTTAAAATCAAGTACTAAAAGTTCTTTTCAAAACAAGATTATACAATTAAACAATATAAGGAGAGATGTAAGTCGATAAGGACATTTACAAAGACATTTACCAAGAGAAACCACTAACTCATTTTTAGGTTTTTATAATTTTTAAAAGAAAGAAATCCTCTCTAACAGTCACGTCTGACTCTTCGGGACCCCATGGACTGTTGCCCGCCATGCTCCTCTGTCCATGGAATTCTTCAGGCAAGAATACTGGAGTGGGTTGCCATTCCCTTCTCCAGGGATTCCTCCCGATTCAGGGATCAAGCCCAAGTCTCTTGCAGATTCTTTAATATCTGAGCCACTAGGGAAGCCCAAATATTAACTGTAATTATACCACATTACACATGATATTTCAAATATTTTTAAAGAAATGATCCTGACTGCAATATGTTCCCAGCCTGATATTTCATGCCTGGAAAGGACCCACCCAGACTTCTAGTTACCATTTACAGATAGAAATGAGCTATTAATCAAATATACTTTAAAAGATTCTGTTAAGACTCATACAAATGAGTTTTAAGTTATATTGTCATTAAGGAAACACCTCTGCTTATCATAAACCAACAAACAAGTTTAGACACTTCTTCAAACGAGGTGGGTTTCTTATGAGCAAAGAGGCTGGTTCTGAAATGTTTCAATAAGCAGTCTGGTTTGCCCTAATGCTGCCAAGTTAACTACCAAGTCCCGCGAGACAACTACAGTTTAAAAAAAAAAAAATGCAAGACTACAAAACACAATTTAACTCAGTGGCCCATCCTGGGAATCTCACCCATCATCTTGTTCTCACTGGCACCATGCATCCTACAATAAAGCAAGCCACAGACATGGGACAAGTTTTCACAAGCTATGGCCAACATGACCTCTAAATTCTTTCTTAACAGCATATTTAACTCATGACTCTACCAGTTATGAAAGCTGTCAGGTCAGGTCAATCATATTAAAAAAAAGAAGTTGACATCAGTTAGCTCAGCTTATACCTTCCTTTCACCAAATGATCACTTTTAGGTTTCAACAACTTCAAGGTAGTACTTACTGACTGGATTATGGTTGTAACTTGTCAGATCTCTCAATTTTGTCCTAAAAGACGTACAGGACAATAGTGCAAACCATGTACTGCAGAAATGGGGCACCGGCTCCAAACCTGACTTGCAGCACTTCTCATCAGGGTGGCTTTGGGCAACGGACTTAACCTCACACTGGTCTGCAGTTTACTCATCGAAACAATTGGGATAATGTCCATGTTTGGGGTTATTCAAAGAATTTTTTGAGAAGAGCACATGTTATGTTCCTTTCAAAGCACTCAATAAAGTACAAAAGAAAAAAACAGAAGAAAATGCACAGGATATGTTTTAAAAGGCATCTCTACTCATTTCCACAAATATATCACTTTCTAAAGGCTAAATGCAAGTTGTAATTCAGCTTCAAAATTACGCTTGCTATTCCAGCAGTGCTAACACAGCCTAGGGTGACTTCAGGACTCAGGTGCCTTGTGTGATGAGCAAAAAGCAGAGACAGAGTCTGGTGTGAGTTCTGGTTCCACCTTGTAAGCGCTGAGTTCTTCCAGAGAAATTTCTGAGTCTGTTTATGTTCTAGTACTTCATCGGTGAAGAAAAGGTAACACTTTCCTTCTTCCTGTTTTACCTTTGCTTTTTACCTTTCAGATTATAATTAGCCAATATACAACAGATCTATCAAAAATCATCAGTTAAATTTTTCAAAGGTCACTACACCTATGTGTACATATGTGTGCATATAATGCCCCTCCACCAACTAAATATAACAAATTTTGTCACTCCTTCAGCTTCAGCTCTTACCTTGCCTGCCACTGTGCCACACTTCATCCACACCAAACAAACCCAGTGATGTTTCACAATTCTCTGCCTTGGCTCTAGCAGCTTCCAATGTTTCCAATGCCTCAACTAGGTGGTAAAATCTATTTCTTCTTCCAGGATGAAATCAAACATCGTCTCTTCTTTAATATCTGTCTACACTCCTCCAAACTCGGAGAGGAGGGCTTGGCTACTCCTTCATTTACGCCTTCAGTGTTCTTTGTGTGAATGCCACTCATGGCAGGTATGATATGTTAATGCAATAAGGGTTCTATACATCAGTCAGTCTACTCTCTTAAACTCATGCTCCTTGAAGAAAACAATTATATCATGGAGTCTAGAACAGTGGCCAGAATACAGAAATAATGTTTGAGAGTTGAGTAAATACATAAGCTAGAAGAGGGTTTCTCATACAGGCTCTGCAAAATTTCTGTCTTATGAGTTAATTTTAAAAATGGGTTCTGTGGCCAATGATGTGTGAGAAATGCTGCATCTTGGAACATGTACTTACAGACACACAAGGCACAAGTGCAAAGCTACTGAGCAATGCTAACAGAAACACCTGTCTCCCTAAGTTTATCACATCCCAAACTTGGAACCCAAGTATAACTCCTGTTAACATCCTACAGAACTAGTGTTCCAAGTAACATGCTCTCACAAACACTGCATTAGCAGATGAAGTAATTCTGACAGTTAGCTGTCTACAGCACGTATCCCATAATTAATGATTAGAGAAAGTTTTGTAGCTTAAGTTTTGTAACATTCTATTAAATGTAATATATAAGAGATATTATAACCAATGAGAAATTCTCTGCTACAATTCTCCTTTTAGCTACTGTTGGTAGGACCCAGCTACCACCAAATGGAAAAAAATCTAGGAGACAGATTGGAATCCCAATCACCAGCTACAGTGGTGTTGCTGCTCGACTCCTCTGCCAACTCCCAAATATAACAAGGAAACCAAATCCCCCCACAGATACCAACATAAAGGGTACTGGCTGGTTACATCCTAAGAGAAAGAAGACATCTGACACAGAGCTGACCATAGAGTCTTAGACTGCAATCAGGCTTCTGGGGGAAATTATTCTTGACCCTATTTCAGTACTGAGCACTAAACACAGAGCTGAATCATGTCACTGCCTAAGTCAAAAGAAGTATAAATGTGAGCTGCCTTGAAATAATTTTAGCTAGTATAATTAGGATTTTATTTCTACAGACAGTCTTTGCCCAAATCAGAGGATTTGAGATTTTTAATCAGTCACAATCTTTTATGGGTGGAAAACCCTCACACCTGGGAAGGACTGTTGAAGAATTGCATTAATGCTTTGGTAATGGCACAGCTGACTGTCTTTTTAGTCTTTATTTCAGTGAATGAAAGAAATTAAATACAAACGAACACACATATAACTGGTACCATTCTAAGAAATTAATAATATACTTTTTCAAAGAATTTAGAATTCCAAGTCGCTGACTTCTCATTTTCTAAGAATACCTTTCCTTTCCTTACTTTCTGTCTCATACACAATTTGTATATCTTTCACTTGAATGGAAACAAGGCTTGTGAATACTTTTAGATAATTAATAAGAGAGTGAGGGATTGAAGGTAGTCTGAAGTAAACCTGTTAACCATTTCAGATAACTATAGTGAGTACAAAAGGAATTAACATTAAAATTATGGTAAATTTGATCACATCTATCTTCTTATCTACAGTTAAAAGTATTGACTCTATGTTCAACATTTCCTCTTGGCAAGGGGGTTAGGACAGAAGGTATATGTGGAAAAGAAACTTACCTAAGCTAGAATTGCCTTTTGCTATCACAATAGTCCTCTCGAAAGATTCTCTGGGTGTATTTTGGAGCATGACACACTCAGCAGCAGAAGCCAGGGAACCTTGTGGAATTAAGAACTTGGAGCCCTGTCAGAAAACAAAAATAAGTCATGTGGAAAGGAAAAAACTAGACTTTGGAGTATGATTTCAACATCACCCATACTCTCTAGCTGGTTGTGCTTTATTCAGCAAGAACTTACACAACAAGTTCATAGGTCGTCTTTTGAAAATCTGAGCTTTAGGAGAGCACTGGCTCCAAACGGAGAGAGAAGCCAGAGGAACCTAAGCCTTCACTGCTCCCAACCTCACCATCGTACACAGACTGTATCTTTAGAATGTCACCTTTCCAGTCGAATCAGTCAGCACAGGAGAATTCAGCTCTGCACTTGAAATAACTTCATTTGGTAGGTGAGATTCAGTCCACGCTCTTAAGCCGTCACATTCATACTGCTGTTCAATAGCATTTGCAGGTGTATAGTCATTCATGGTAAAGCCAGAAGCCGGCCCCATGCTCAAGTCCACTGAAGGCGCACTCTCATCCTGTCTTTGCAAGAGATTTTGGGCATAGAGCTCCTCCAAAGACATCTGCAGATCAAGTACTGAATCTGAGGAACTTTCAGTAATATCCTGATGATTAAAGAACAAAATTAAAAATTATGGCCAGAATTCTATCAATGCATTTCCTAAGATCTTAATGAACAACTATTCAGTGAAAAACAAACACAACACAATATTACTCAAAAAGTATTAACAGATGTACAAACTCACTGCTCAGTTTATATGTTGCATATGTTTATTTTTATAAATATGTATACTCTTCCTGAAAATATACATCGACTACTGAGTCATACTACTACAATATACAAGTATTTAATAAGCTTATTAAGATACAATATTTTGTTATACTCACAAATAAAATTATTGAGTTCCATATACATAGGAAAGTAAATAACTTATATTTCTAAATCTCATTTAAAAAGTAGTTCATTTCCAATCTATCTGAAATTCTTATTAGTTCTAAGATTCAGAATATAAAGAATATGACAATGATTGAGTAGTTTCTACTTATAAGAACCTCCAAGAAAAAATTATTTGGATAGGGATTTGTAGGTATTTATGTAGTCAAACAGAAAGTCACACAATCCACATTTTTACAGGGAATTTTTTCTTAAGTACTCTGAAAGTTGCAGCAGAAGGAATAGTACTAAGAAAAGTTGTCCTAAGATGTAGATTCCAATCCAGGCTCTTTATTAATAACATCACAGAATTTCTCTTTGTTGTGGTTGACAGTTGCTCAGTCATGTCCAACTCTTTGCGACCCCATGGACTGCAGAGCGCCAGGCCTCCCTGTCCATCACCAGCTCCCAGAGCTTGCTCAAACTCATGTCCATCAAGTCGGTGATGCCATCCAACCATCTCATCCTCTGTCGTCCCCTTCTCCTCCTGCCCTCAATCTCTCCCAGCATCAGAGTCTTTTCTAATATGTGGGCTCCTCGCATCAGGAGGCCAAAGTATTGGAGCTTCAGCTTCAGCATCAGTCCTTCCAGTGACTGTTCAGGATTGATTTCCTTTAGGATTGACTGGTTTGATCTCGGCTTTATGCAAAGTAATCTCTAGAATTCCATGAAATTCTAAAATTCTACAGCTCTACATAAATATATATTATCTACTTACAACACATATATTGTATCACTTCTGTGCTTTGGACAAGTAGTGTCCCACGAACTGCTGTTGAATAAATGTATCAACTGTTCTTTCAATCTTTTTACTGATTTTTTAAAGTATAAAATCAGTGTATGAATATATTATTATCAAAAATAATTTGGACCATACTGCACACAGATTACAGTATGAAAGTCTACCTTCACTGCTCATTCTGCCAGTCCTTTCCTCAGTAGAAATAAATGGCTGGCCTTAGTTGGGTGCTTATTCATCAGAGTTTTTTATGTATCTGTATAAGTACACATGCACACATATGCACATATTCATATCCATTTTTAAAAATTAAACTAAATACTAAATACTATATTCCTACTTGATTTTTTGAAGTATCTTTATACCTCAACATGAGAGATTTCCAATGTCAGTAAATATGTCGTCATTGATATATTCTGAGTCATTGTGATATATACCGCAAGTATTTCCAAGGTTGTCAATTGTCTTTTAAGTCTGTATATGTCATATACATAAACGTGCAGAAGTTAATGCCTTATGTAATCAAGAATTATGTAATTCTTTATTAAATTTATGCAATCAGACTGGTCAATTTCTTTATGCTTCTGGTTTTATAAGCTGCTTAATAAGTCCTCCTTCTGCACAGAATAAATGAAATACTTTTTAGTATTTTTCTCCAACTTTATAAATGGTTTGTTTTCAGATATGGTTTTAACCCATCTAGATTTATTTTTCTGGAGAAGGCAATGGCAACCTACTCCAGTACTCTTGCCTGGAAAATCCCATGGACGGAGGAGCCTGGTAGGCTGCAGTCCATGGGGTCGCTAAGAGTTGGACACGACTGAGTGACTTCACTTTCACTTTTCACTTTCATGCATTGGAGAAGGAAATGGCAACCCACTCCAGTGTTCTTGCCTGGAGAATCCCAGGGACGGGGGAGCCTGGTGGGCTGCCGTCTCTGGGGTCACACAGAGTCAGACACGACCGAAGTGACTTAGTAGTAGTAGTAGATTTATTTTTCATAGTTTGATGTGAGATATGCATCCTTTTCATTTTTTTTTCTAAATTGGCAATCAATTGCTTCAACACAATTTATTACACTAGTTCAATCAAGTGTCTGTCTCTTTGGAATTATCAAACATTCCTGGTATAAAGAATTGAGGCAAGTGGGAAAATCATGCAAGCAACTAACATCTTTAAAATCCTCAGAAACAAAGGATAGAAAAGTATCATCCTCCACAATCCCAAAACCTAAATAATAACCTGTTGGCTCATACAACCAATTTTTAGTCTTTCGGAAAAAAAAATACAACACAAAGTACTTAATAGAATAGTGGTTAGCTTCTGTATTTCTACATTAATTATAATAATTAGCAGAGATCATCCTTACCGCTCCTCAAATAAAGGTGGCAATCAAAACTACTTTCCACCAGAAAAAGAGGTCAAGTTGCCCTTGTTAGCTGGGGTTTACTAGAAACCATGTAACAGAAATCTCCATGCATTATTCATGAAGGAGTTAACACTGCCACATATGAAAGAAAGAGCTCATCAACACAGCAGACAACACACGCCTACTTCAGAAACATTTCTGGTTGCTGAACAACAACTGAGTTTTATTTTTAAAAGTCTTATGGATCTAAAAGAAAAGCAGTTCTTCCCTCATAAGATGTCCAAAAATAACTACAATTTCCCAGTACAACTTGGTTATCTAAACTGGAATCTTTCAAAATCCATCTTAATAGGTACTTCCACTTGATACATTTATGTTCTTAGGGAAAATGGGGGAAAGGTTAAATGAAAATGACAATTATACTTGAAAATACAGTGTAATGCATATTAATGTTATACTTAGGCACATTATTTACCCAGAGAATATATTTACATAGACAAGATTAAAAACTTGAGCATTCGGTGGACACAATCTGCTTTTCTTTTCAATAATCAGTCTACCACAGAAATCTTCCTATACTTTAGAAAAATATACCATAAGGACAGCTGCTCCAACTTGCATTGCACTCCCACTCTTTCTGAGATAAGGTACACTTCCTTTCCTATCTGTACTCTTACCCTACTGAGAGAGAAGGTAAGATCTTTAGTACCTTTGCTAGCTCATATTTTTATCACTAAGATTTCCACAATCACTCTCATCATCTTGATTATAGTGATGTAATCAGTTTTTGAGACCCTTTCTCCACAAAGTAATAAAAACTGGTATCAAGATTTAAAACATAACTGTGAAGGTAGCAATATTTTATGCTACAGAATGACACTAGTGGAGATTTATTCCTACAAATATGTATATTTTTATTTTTTTTAAATCATGGAGTCCATTGGTTTTGTTTGATTTGTAAAGGTATGAAGAGGGGTTTCTATGGTGACAAACATGAAGTTCAACTTACACTAGAATCAACCGCATTTCCGGGGACCAGCATTCAAGAATGCAGGACATGCACCAAACTGGTAATCTTTTCATCGCTGGAGCAAGAAGAGAGACTATGGGTACACTAGAGAATGTGGTGCATGGGCGTGTGGATAAGAAGAGGAGGAAATGCATTACACAGCTACTGAATCTTTACTGATTGGACTACTAAGTCAAAATAGAGAAAAAGTATCTTCTCCCACAAAACCATTATTGAGCTTTAAAACAAAAGTGTACAAATATTTAGTAAGTTTCTAAAACAATTATTTCTGCATTCTATTATGTCTTTGGAGTTTAGAAGGAAAAGAGGATAAAAACAGTAATGAAAAAATTAAAACCTAGAAGAATGAGAAAACCCACCAGCTTCTTGCCTTTAATGTCCACCTTTCAGTGACCTGACTCTATTAATTCAAATACCGCTGGAAATGGCCATATTTTTCAGATTCTTGAGTAATGTTTTTTCCCCTAAGTCCCTAAATGATTATTAATCAAATTAAGCAAACACAACTCCTTTATTTAAAAAAAAAAAAACAGGCAGAATGATCCCCCAAATGGGAGAATTCTGTGCGGAGGAGCTTCAATGTATGCCTACGGTGCTAAGCTAGGCAGTGAGTGGTCTAGGTCCAAGCTCTGCCCTTAGGAAGAAGGCCTCCCTCTATAATAAGACCCTGTTCTGTGTGATCAGCTCTTAGAGCTTCCAGCAGCATGCCTGGCAAAGGTCAAAGCCTTCTCATCAGGGTAAAGAAAACAGGTAAACTTATTTGTGCATTTCCAGTCACCATTTAAGGCTACAAGATTATTACATAATTAGCAAAGTCAAAAATTTGAGGAATCACTGAGATCCTCTCACTCTTTTATCCTTCTTTCAAATCTGTATGGAGGTTTCTCTTTTTCTTAAAGATCACATGTGGTATCATTTTATCAATTAAAGAATCCCCAAATGAGCTCACTTTTCTTTAAGAAAAATGGTCGGCTCTAAGTTCTATAACAAACTGCCGCTCTGTCTTTTAAAAATAAATTTAGTGCAAAGAAATAGGAAGATGAATGAATAATCTAACTTTTTCAATTTTCCAGCAAAATATCTTAGTACTAAAAAAATGCCACAAAACAAATACAAACAAGCCAAAAAAGTGGCAAAGATGCACCACGATACACAAACAGTCCTACTTTCTAAAAAAACTGAAATCACACAGGAGTTTCACAGTGTGTTTTAAAACACCCTCATTAGTGTCTCTGTTGTTTTGTAGTTTAAATATTTCAGTTGATAGGCCAGCTTGCCAAAATTTGCTTCAACAAAAGAGTAAACTGCCTTGGAAAAAAAAAAAAAGAGTCAAACAGACTTCAGTAAGCCAAAATGTTGTGTTGAGCATACCCAGCATTTGCCCTGTAGAATATATGCTTCTCAGTATGCACATTGTGTAATCCCTTTAAGTAACAATTACTAAGTTAAACAATGCAATATGTCCCACTGGCAAGAAGGAGTGTGCTATGCAGCAGATTAGAAGATTCCATTAGGAGATGAACTCAGCTTTGAGCCTTGAGGCCACTAAAGAAGGAATATGTTCCAGACAGGACTCAGTCAGATAGTCTCAGGTGTGGTGAGAGAGGAGCAGCTGCTCCATTCAAGATTATACCTTGCAAACCAATTCAAGGAGATTGCCCAGCATCGTTTGCAAGAATAACAGGTGCATCTTGAACATAAAAGAAAATGCTTTGAAAATGTTCTGGCCAAAAAATTTCTTGTTAATCAGAAAAGGAGGAAAATTGTCCAAGGCCTACTGAAATTCTACTTTCCAACCGACTCATAAATACAGATTTCCTTCCCACTGAATTTATGTGGAAAATATATACTTTATATATTTAAAAAAGAATTATTTTCCAATCTTTTACTGTAATGATTATGTTTATTTACAGTATACTTCCAACATGGAAAAATAAGGAAAATATATCCATATATAAATCTTTTGCCCTGATTTAACATACAATAATATTTTGGCATATTTTCTTCAATTTCTCTTTCTTCTTAAAAGGATATAATGTACTGATATTACAGATACAACCAACTTCCCATGCTTTCATTTTTTCTCCAAGAATAACTTCTTTCCTGAAGTTAAAAGGAATCATTCCTACACATTTTCAGATTTTCAAAATGTACACACTCACATACACACTCAAAGATACACACTAAATTGCTTTGTTTATTAAATTTCTAGGAAATATAAATGAGCCCAAGAAATCAATAGAAAGATAAGCAACTCCATTATATAATGACCAAAAGATATGAAGATGTCATTGCTGGATATGAAAATCAGATGGCCAATATATGAAAACCTGTTCCACTTCCTAACCAATCAGAAATCCAAATTCAAACAGTGATATACCACCTCACACACAAAAGACTGAATAAGCTTTATAAAATGTTACTTATTAAAAATTACAGAAAAAAATTAAATAAAGAAAAAAAAATTATAGAGTGTGTCACTAAGAAAATGAATAGAGTTGGGTGAGGCATCTATTTCTAAAATGTCGATGGCACAGACATATCATACAGTAGCTAAATTCTTCATTCACTTCCAGTGACTTAAACATTCTTTGCCATCGACTGTGTGGTTTTTACGTAAAGTATTCTTTGGCATTATTTTATATAAAAATATATGATGGCATTAAGTTCAACTTAAATAATAAATATTAAAGTAATGCAAGGACTATTTTACTATACAACTTTCCATGGAAATCAGATTTAAAACCATTCAGAAAATAAAGTTACTCTTGAAATTTTTCCAAAGTAGACACTGCCAAAAACACAATTTAAGAAATACATTTCATTAAAATTTTTGTCTAATATGCAAATCCTAATCAAAGTTTTGAATTCTTGTATCTATCACACTGTATCACAGAACCCAGATTTAAATAGTCCCTTGCAGTCTACAAGATACTCAGCTAACACTACCTAAAGGAAACTGCACTTTAAGAGTGAAATCATCACTGCATAAACAGAAGGTCTTTAACATGCCACTCCCACAAAATCCCATTAGCAATGATCTCTGGGCAACAAGTTCTCTCATAAATAAAATGGCATTTCCTTTGTACCTTGGGAGGAGAAGATGGAAGGGAGGGACCATAATTCAGGTTATCACTACAAGCACTGCCATGAAGAGATAAAAGAGAGGCTTGAGTGGAGTAGATACTGTCATTATCAGGAGAGTACTGAGACTCAAAGGCAGATTCATCTGCTAAGTCAGCATCATTTGCGTTCACCTAGAAATAAAAACAATAATATCAGATGGGAATTCTGTTCTGTTACTAAGACTAAAGGGCATACTGGTATCATTCTTTGGTCTATTCTATTTTCTACAGGACCTCTTCACTCTCTTCAACACATCAGAAACCAACCACTGTAACAGAACAAAGACAAACTGGCGCTAGCATCAAGGGTTATTTTGTCTCATCAATGAAAGGGCAAAAGGTAACAACAAAGGGCTTGGAGCAATTCTAAGTTTAAATATTTCTATAATTTAAAAAAATACTTTTTTCCAGTTACCTGGAATTATAATGTGAAATTATTGTACTGATTACAATATACACCAAAACTCCAAATGGCTGATTCAGAAGCTGGCAATTGAAAAATAACTAACAAGAAGAACCGTATCTTTCAACAACAGGATTATTAAAATCAAAGCAAGATGTGCACAATTAATTTTAAACAACTAATGGAGAATTTCACAGGTTTGAAACCTCTCACTAGTCCAACACCACTAAGACAAGTATTTAAAATATTCCTTTCTAGTCACACTGAGGAATGCTTCCCAGCCCTCCAAAAAAATTTTAGGTCAGGAACCTAGCTTTAATGAAAGAAGTACTAGGAATAGGATGTGTACTTTTTACACGTGTATAAATGCCATATGCATATTTATATCTGGTGTTTAGTTTTATACTTGATTAAGTGTTAACATAGCACTGCCTCCTCGACCAGACCATAAGGTTCTCAGGAGCAAGAACCATGTATTCACCCAACAAAGTTGGCCTCCAGTGGTCCCTAAGTGTAGTTAATTAATGATTTTATATAGACCAAGTAAAAATAAAATTTTAATGTAAAAGCTTCTGGTAAATCAATAATGTTAACAAACACGTATTCATAGAAAACATGAACATTCCCTCTTTTGGAAGCTTTTGTGCTCTTAATTCATTAAGTGAACCAATGTATGTGATTTTCATATTATTAATATCTAATGAAATAATATAACTGTTACATCAATAAAAGGAAGCTAAAATAACTGATCTATGACTGAATACTGAAAACAGTTAAAGTATGCTTAGAGATACTCCAGTACGTATTTAGAGCAAACAAGTGCTTTAATAACTTTTGGTATGATGTAAAGATTAAATTTACATGTTGACATAATACACTGCTAACTGAATTTCTGCCACAAATCCAACATTTTTCAGATAAATAATGGTTTGCTTTTCTTCTCATTTTGAACTGTGAGAACTACTGAAGTTGAAAATAAAATGTTAAGTTTTCCAAAATATAATGAACAAAGAATACAGTAAGACTTCAGAATGTTTTGAAAAGCAAAAATACGACACATTTAAGATTTTGAAAGAAAGCTTGATAAGCCAGCGCACCACTAACCAGAGCCAAGTCAGCCCTGAAGAGGGCTTTATCAGCCAGCCCTTCCTCCTCGCAGGAATGTGGCGGGTAGAAAAAGGAATCCTCCTTAGCAGAAACATAACCCTCTTCTGGGGACAGCTGCAGGGAGAATGAAGCTCAGTGTTTGAGGATGAGTTCATGAAAAAGAGGAGGAACAGGAAAGAGGGAGGGAAGGGAAAACAGAGGAGAGGGGAGAAAAAAGTAAGGTGGGAAGAAAAATTGGAAAGTTTTCAAATAATGTTTTCAATTTAAAAAGTCATCATAAACAAACAACTTTAACATAAATGATGAGCAAGAAATATAATAAATATTCATGTTGAACAGTTTTATATTTTAAGACACAGTAAGAATGCTTATCCCAATACCAACATCATCTGTTAGATGAGAATCCCTTTCTACAAATTTCTTCACCCTTCTTACAAAAAGATTATCAAAATCAACAATTTTTTACATTATAATAATCTTCTGGTCACTTCTGGTCACCTACCAAATACTCAAGTTAAACAATGACTTCTAAATACAGAAATAAGGCAACTTTTAGGTGTTAGGATGTAGAAGAATTTGCAGAAAAAGAAAGCATTAAAAAGAAGGACCAATATCTCTCTGTCATTCCTTACTAGAATATTACTTTAAAGAATGTAATTTCTCTGACAAAGATAGTTAGTGAACTCTCAACGGAGTCTCTTAATTTAGTATGGCTCAAAATACAACCATCACCACCAACTCTGTATGTATACAATATACTTACACTGCACTCCTGATTATTTTAAAAAATGTTAATTTCTTTGACAAGGACCTTTAGTAAACTCTCAATGAAGTCTCTTAATTTAGCATGGCTTAAAATACACCACCAACTCTGTATGTATACGATACACTTATATTGCACTCCTGAGGAATCAAATTATAACCATGATCACAGTGATGGAAAACCTAGCATTCTTCTTACAATATCAAGAAAAAACAGGCTAAAACATTTAAATTGTCTTGCCTACATCACCCTGTATCACCAATATGTGCAAAAGTATTTCAGAGAAAAAAAATGTTTATCTTCTTTGCCCATACATATGAGCTTAATTTTTAGAAAAACTGACTTCATATAAATGAGATTTATCACAATTGCAATGCATATTCAATTTGAAATACTAAATACTCACATGAAAGAAACTTATTGGAACTAGCTAGGGAAAAAAAAAAGACTGCTTCAGAGTTCAGTGGCACAATTTTCCCTTAAGGGCAGTAAAACACGTGTATTGATCATGTTTGGCATTTTCTTTGTGTAACAGAAAGACCAGAACCAAATGTATGGTCAATATTAATAAATATGTAGAGTCCCATAATGCACTATCTTCATTCTTACACTCTTCATACTGAACCCTTGTTCTGATTCCTACAATCCTGGTTAAATTTGAGGTTTGCTTAATATTTTCTTTCTTCTTCCCTTCCTTTCTTCCTGTTTTCATAAATACATTTTCACAGGTTACCAAAATTTGGTATGGAATGAAAAGTAGAGCATAAAAAATCTACTCAACATTTTAAATACATCAACAAGCTTACAATCTAAATAAACTCTTTGACAACATCAATAGACTTTTATTCAATGTTTATGCAAATATATCTATGTGTCTATGTTTATTTAAGAGAAAATATTATTTGTCTTTTCTACTTAAAATATATTTATACACTGAAAAAAAAACACAAATATTGAGACTGTCTCTAATATTTCATTGCAATTCAATGATAAGTGCTATGTTGCAATCACTGTACCAAATAATCATACTGACATTATGTAGCATGAATTTATTAGTTGTTTTTATATTGCAGTAATTAATAACATGAATGCTATTCCCTCCCAGGAGGAGAACTACAGGCTGATGTACCTAAATTAGAAAGTTCAATTTCTTGCTCTGCAGTAATTATACAACAAATATTTTGAAGTCAACAGAATACCGGGACTTAATCCACTCTGACAGAGATTCTATTTCTTCCACTATAACTGAAGATTCCACTGTTAGCTCTTGTTATTAATTTCTCGAATATGTCAACTTACTGGTATAGATATTTTAAAGCCTATTTCTTTGAAAACATTTCTTTGTATATTGATCATGACCTTATTTTTGAATTAAAAAAAGCTAAAAGTGAACCACAGAACATTAACTTTTAAATTTATTTCTGAACTTCCTGGCTGTTTCTTTCCTTTATCCTTTAAAAAAAAATTACTCAAAATTAAATTTTTACACTCATGAAGCCAATAACCATGCTGATGAAAAGTATCACAAGTCATGATTCAATACTGAAAATACCTGAAGCAAAAAGGCTGAAAGTCACTTTTATTTGCAAATAAAAAGAAATCAATAAAATCTGAATTCTTACAGGCAAAGGTTTGGCAACTCCTATTCTCACAGTTCCTGATGGTGCACCCTTCAGGGCCTGGACAGCTTCTTCGAGACTGCTGTTTTCCAAGTTAACATCATTGACAAACATGAGTCGATCTCCAGGGAGAAGTCGTCCATCCTTTTCGGCAATTCCACCAGGCACCAAAGAACGAATGACGATCACAGTGCTTGCTGGATCAACTGGATCCTGAAAGGACGAGAAAGCAAAGAGCAGGCAACTCCTCTCTACACTTAAAAATGTTATTACCGGTTGCACTCTCTGCATTGTAATGGATGGGTACATTTTTCAAAGTGTCTTTTAAAAATTCCATACAACACTTCCAGTGAATTATCTGGGTGAAGGCTATCTCCATTTTGAAGAGTTTAGGAAGAGTCCACCCTAAACAATGCATCCCCACTTTCAATGGTTCCCAAGTAGATGTTTTAAATTTTATAGGTAAATTTAAAAGTGTGACTTCAGCTATTGACAAACTGTCCAACTTTATAACTATCATCTGAGATTCATGAATTATTAATAGCAGCATTTACTGACAGGCTGTTACTATTGTGGAACATCAGTATATGTGAGTGTTCTGAGGAAAGGGCTTGTTTTGGGAATGAAGAAATATAGAAGGAGGCCATATCGTAGTTGATAATGCAGTGTTTTCTGATACACAGCAACCTTAATATTAGAACAAGACTCCAGAACCACGCCTGAGAAAGAATACAACTCTCTGGAGTCATATGAGACAGCCTTCCAGCTCAGTATTAATTAATGAGGAGCAGCAGCTGCACCTCATCACCCAGCAGTAGCATCCCCTCAGTAACTCGGCACCGAGCGCAGCACGAGGATGCTGCTACACCTGACCTGACCTAATTTAAGATTATTCATCAAGTTTGGTCAAATAATATGAGAATTTACAATATACCCAAAATGATATATCCATCATTCATTTCAGACAAAAGAAGTATTTGATAGTTTCTGTGTTACCAAATATGGTTCAAATATGAACCATCCATTAAGAGCAAGGAAATAAAAACAATTTAGATATATTCCCCAAAGAAACAGGAAAACTGTATTTCTATGATATTCCTAAAAAGTAATCTGCATAGTCTTCAAATTTCCAAGAGCTGAAATATAAAAGAGCTCAAAAATCTCAATGCCAAAAAAATGCTTTATAATAATAATCTTATTATAAATTATTATTCTGAAAGATTAGAAACAAGAACACATATTTGATGACTCTAAAGTATTACCTACTTTTGCTCTGCCAGTAACAATATGCATTTAGCATCTGTTATCTCTTTTTAACAAAATTTGTTAGAAGTAGGATATATTTACCTGGTAATCTAAAATGCTAAAACCAAGTCCTTGGCTCCCTTTCTCCAGCTCTATGTTCTGAATATCGGCTTCCCACATAGCCAAAGGTCCTTGAACTTCCTCTGCATTCCGACCCACATCAGTCATTGCCAGCACAGGATCCTCTGTCTCCGAGCACCCGATGAACTCACCTAGATCTACATGAGGCTGGATAAACAGACCAGACAGCTCTTATTTCAGATGTACTAGATCTGCAGATGTACATACCAACACTATGAGGAAAAGGGAGATTCCCAGCATCTGTCCAGAATATAGCATTCACATATGAGCAGCAATAGTTTACCAAGAAATCTTTATGAATTAAGGTAGCAACTTAGAAATAACCTAACTTGTAACAGGCACTTAAAATGTATGGGTCAAAGAGCTTCCATAAAAATATATAGTGATTCTATCTTAGCAGCATAATTCTGTGTAATTTTCACCTTTTTTCATCAGTGTCTGAATCACATCTGTTATTAGAAAAAGAAATGTAAAGCTATTTTTGATATTAAAGAAAAAGAATGCTTATGATAAAGTAGAACAATTCAAGAGGAAATGGCTGTATGTATAAGTTCTACACACTGAGCAAACAAGGGTTCTAAAATCCTATGAGTTGTGCACGTGATTATTTCATTAATAAATTAACATGCACAGTGGCAAGATGATATCTGAAGACACACTGGCCTTGGCCTGAAGACTTCCTCTATTATTTTCATTTTATCTGTGTTGCCTTGAGCTGCATTCTTAACCTGGGCTTCACAGTTATCCATCTCAAAGAATTTTTGCGGATTAAGGTAATATTTAAAAAGCACTTGGCACAAAAATAGGGGTCCAAACATTAGCGTCTTTTAGTCAAATATATTACAGTGAATCTAGATTATTTCAGTTTTGTATATCTCTTGAAGACATTAGATAGGAAAAACATGTTTTTGATGATGAAATGTTACTTTAAATGCTATCTTTGCTTTTTTAACAATTATTGTACAGTAGGACCATGGATGCAAATCTGTCCACCTGGTTTATTGTAATAATCCCATTTATATCACATAAAATATATCTGGATATGTATGGTGCTAGACTGGTTTCTACAGAATTTGGCATTATGTTTCTTATTTTCCCCTATTCTTATCACCCACATGACAAGCACTGAGCTGGGGAGGTTATACAAAAGTATCTTTGACTAGATATGTACTATATATTCACTACTTTCATATTAAATTTTCCCTCTATTAAGGGGCACAAGTGTCTACTTCATCGGAATACTATGAATAAATTATAGAAGCACCTATTTTGTAATAATACCTAATGACTGACACTTTACCTCAAGAAAAGTGAGATTCAGAAAGATGAAGTGACTTGCTCATGGTCACAGAGAGAGTAAGGGTCAAGCCTGATTCAAATCTATGTCTGTCTGACTCCAAGATCTATCCTATACGCCACAGGATTTGTGAGGAAATCAGTACCAAGTAAGAGAAAAAAAGGCTTAAAGATTTTTAAACGCCATATAGCCTTCCCATTATACATTCAGATTAGTCTCCCGTATCTGCGTGTCTGATACCTTTTCTGTTAGTTCAACACCACGTAAGTCCAGGCTCTCCAACTCCGACGGGGCAGCGGGTGGCACCGTTCGACGGCAGCACACCATTGTCACCTCTATGGGCAGCTCTTTCAAAACAGTCACCACATCCTGGTGATTCTCCCCAAGTAGAGTTATGCCATTCACCTGTGCAAAAAGAAAAGTTGACCAAGAAACAACACTTCCTAACACTTCAAAGCAATTTTTTATTACATTAATATAAATTGTACTCAAGGGATGATCATAGCTATACTATGCTCAGAACTATGGCCGGATCTGCAGTAGTGTTGCCTAAAATAATTTACATGCAACACTACAGTCTTATTGGAATTGGACTTTCTAAAGTAGTCACAGACAGATCACTAGCTTTCACCCATGTTTCATATGCCTGTGTAATAGTTTAGAAAGGGAGAATTAATAAAATTGTTCCCAAAGAATAAAGCTTGTTTTAAAATGATATATTACCATGAAATGAAAAAGTTCAAGATAAAAAATGGCATGTATTTTATTATATACTAATACATTTTAAAAGTAGGATAAATTAATAAGTTCAAATTTTCATACATATTCATTAAAAATATCTGGAAGATTGCATAGAACCAATAATAAGCAGTTACACCTAATGAACGGTTGGGACAGAAAAAAACACTTCTCACTGGAGTATATTTTTGTCTTATATGTGATTATGAAACGTGAATATATTACCTATTCTAAAATTTGAACGTTTAAAAAAATGTAAAGACAATTTTTATATTCTTTGGACCTAAAACAAACAAAAACCATGCATGGAATTAGGTCTGATGATCAATGTATATACAGCTTGGAAATTTCTGCTCTGGGTAAAGTTTTACTTGTGTATCTCTCTCAAGTACCCTTTGGAGGAGGAACTTAAAATAAGAACTTAATTGTTTACCACATTAAGCATCCCACAGCTTTTTCAGAATTTTATTTACGAAGGGGAAGATGGAATAGCTTGCTTACTTCCAACAGCTCATCTCCACTGAAAAGCTTCCCACTGTGTCCAACAGGACCTTCCGGGAGGACAGATCGAATAAAATGATGGCCTACTGTTGCTTCCAGACTTATCCCCAACCCGCTGTTCTCGCTGAACTTGCTCACACGAGCCACCTGAAAGGAGAGATATCATCACGATTTTTAATATTCTTTTTTTTTCTTTTGCTGTATATGTATTTTATGTTCACCCCCCAGAAGGTCAAATTTCTCACAAAAGCTTCAAAAAACACATGTATACCTGTGGCGGATTCATTTTGATATTTGGCAAAACTAATACAGTTATGTAAAGTTTAAAAATAAAATTAAAAAAAAAAAACCTTATTTTAAAGCTGCAAACCTTTAGCGTTTTGCCTTGGAAAGAGTATTGATGTCTATTAGTTCCCTGAACCAACACAAACCAAGAGGAAGCAGCCAGGTGCAAGCTTCCAAGATACTCTGTGTTATCGAAGATGCTGATACCAGATGGAGGGTAGTCAGAGGACCACTGATAAAACCAGAAGCCTGAGCTCAAACCACACAAAGACACACCCTTACCACCTTCCATGTGCTAGGACTACACTAATCCCATTACGCAGATTATCTCACTTACTTTTCATAAATAGGTACAATGTCTATCCCTGCTTCCAAACTTACAAAAATGAGGTTCTGAGAGATCAGTTTCAATAGTCACGCAGCAAACAAAAGCGCTTTGAACCTCAGCAGTCTGAACCCATGGCCCAGGCTCTGGACCATACACTGTATCAAGGGGACAACACTTGTCTTTAAAAGTGAATCAAAGCTTAAAACAGGAGAGTAAACTTTTTATTTTCTACTGTTACTCTAAATAACGAAGAACATTAGGAAATCACTATTTTTACAGACAGTCCAATCACTATAATATTAAAATCAGAAAGTATACTAAAGACGATCTGCTTTATCCCCTTTATAGTTAAGGGAACTGAGTGATAGACAGACTGAGAAAAATACTGTTTAATTATAAAAGATCTTTTTCAAATCTTAATGATAATGAGCACAGAGTTAATACTGGAAGCTGCATTATCTGAGTTTTAAATCTATTGTTGACAAAATCCTTCAATTCCTTATTTAGGTATCACTTCTTCCATGCAGCCATCCACGTCCCCAAATACATCTATCAATGCTTCTTTCTACTACCCCACTCCTCCTATTACTTCATTTGTGCTGTGTAACTACATAGGAAGCAATTGTAAATCCAGACATGTCATATTTACCTGTGTTTGATAAGGGCCTATAAACAGCTTAGCCCTTTCTGACTTATAAATTTTCAACCTTGATACATTACTGGAAGTGCCACCAAAATAACATGTAGACAAAGGGCAGTTGAAAGTCCACTGTCCATTCTGACCTCTGTGAGGAGTGGCTAGTGAAAGCGTCCTCTTACCACTCAAGTATGACCCAAAGGAGTGCAGTTTCAGTTGTGCGTGCCAGCCATGTTAACCCCACCCCACAAAGGAACCTCCCAACTTTCGTTTCATGCTAAACTAACCATAGTTAAGCTGGACTTTGTTGTATTCTTTCTTGACTCAATTTAAAATGGGAGGGAGGAGGGAGGAGGGTTCAGGATGGGGAACACATGTATACCTGTGGCGGATTCATTTTGATATTTGGCAAAACTAATACAGTTATGTAAAGTTTAAAAATAAAATAAAATTAAAAAAAAAATGGTAGTCACAGCTGTACTTACTCAAATCTTATTTGATACAAATTGATTAAAAAAAAACTTTGTAATGAGGATTAAAAGAAACACTGAGAATACTGCTTGACACAAAGTACTCAGTAAATGTTATTTTTAGTAATATTATATGTAATTATCTCTTGGGTTTTATCACCTTTAATCTAGAGCTACTTGAACATCATAAGCAATATGAAAATTTTTACCTAACCAAGTATTTTACTGTTCCTTTTGAAATTCCTGAAATTTGCTGGTATATACCTAAAGATTCATAATCAATGTCCACTTCATTAAAACACTTTTTAGAATAGCAGATTACAACTGCTACTCTAGGTATGCAAGTTGTTAAATAAACATGAAATGGTTCACTATGGCCTAAGTAAAATGAAAAAAGCATGCAGACTAAAAATCCTCAAGAAGGGTAAGAGCATAAGAATGATAAAGAGTAAATAGGAAAAAGTTCTTTTTACAATTCTGTACTAAGTCATGATGATTTTTGTTTTATTTTCAAGTAAATTCTGTCATTCTATACAGATTATTTCCATAAATGCCAGGAATGAGAATCAGAAAAACTCTTCCTTTTATCTATATAATATACACTACAACCAGAAATAGTCATGAATTATAAGTTCTAAAACTTCCATTCCATGTACTTTAGCACCTTGGTTATTTACTATCCAACTTTCTCCAATTTGAATTTTTAAATATCTGAATCAGCACATTTAGGTCTTTGAAAAAAACCCTGGTGTTTGCAACTTCTCTAGGACTATTTACAATAGACATCTTTGACTATAACAGTCACCTTTATTACTATCAGAAACTCCCCGCTCAAATACAGTTCACAAGTTAGGAAGTTGGGGAGGGGAAGCTAACGTACCACAATTTCATAATTAATCCCCATAATCCTTTGCCACTTGGTCAGCAGGGCAGCTTCCTGTTGTTGAGCATCTTCTATTTCTTCTCTCTCAGCTGACACTAATGGAAGAGTAGACACAATAGTGACATATTACAAAAATCTCCATGTTTCAATATTCTGTACCAGAGACACAGGATGAGAACCTGTCTGTCATACTGTTAGGTAGGAAGTCAGGCATGAGCAATGAGGGGTGGCCCCGCTGAAAAGGATGCAAGCTGATCTCTAAACCCCATCCTAGACACATCCAGGGGAGCTCACAAATATGCTACAAAATAACCACAGATTTTTCCAACTCGGGCACATGTGCCCAAGGCACACTAACCACAGGGGCTTCTCCAGGTAACCTTTAGGTAGCTAGGAAGGAGCCCACTAAGGGTCCATAAATACTCTACACACACACACACACACACACATATATCTGACAAAAGACTGAATTATGGGAAGGCATAAACAACATATCCTGCTGTTAACTTGGAGTTGTCAATAGGCTTCGAGCGGGTGCCCATTTGCATTCACTTTCACTAACTGGTGGTGAGTGCAAGCCCTATTTTGCATTTTGCACAGGGCATAACCAAAAGGAGGAGACAGAAAGTATAAAAAGGGGGACACCAAGAGGAATCAGAAAGAGGGATGACAACTCCTTTGGGGTCGGCCTGCTCCCATGTCTTCGGAGTGTCTGTCTGATAAAAGATCTGTCTGCTTGAGATGAACTGAGCTGTAATTGTCTGTTGTTCTAAACCCTTTAGTCCGTCATACCAAATTTTTGTTGAAATGAGACAAGAACTGAGGAAGAACCAACATGACAATAATAAATTTGACTCTTCTCCTAATATATGATTTACTCTTATTTCTCTACACATTTTAACAATTCACTTTAGAACTGTATATTCCAACACTATTCTCTTTTAAGAGATATCTTTTAGGTCTTAACTGTATTTCAATTAAAGTATCCATATATTATCTAACTTTTATTTGAAAGAATAAGGACTCTAAGTAGCTCTAGGATTCGCTTGATGGCCCTCTAGTGACTATTAAAAAACTATGCTGCCTTCTATGTTAATCTCTTTCATTTTCATTTGGTTCTACAGAGTACAGAAAGGAACATGCTATGACTCAGAAAAAAATAAACAAAAGAAATTAACAAATAATAGATGCAACTCCATGTACTCCATGTACAATGAGAAAATATAAATAAAAAATAAGAAACAAATAGGAAATGTAGATTAAATTAAAACCCTATAATAGGAATCATATTAATTGGTAAAAAAAAAAAAAAAAGGAAAGTGAAATCTATTTTGTGAAGAAAGTCACAAAACAATTATGTAAACAATACTGAATTAAAATAAACTGGTTGAGGATAATTTTCAAGTCATATTCAAGGATTTCCTATGCCATCATATTTCTTACTCATAAATGCTGTCTTTTAAAAAAATCTTTACAAGGCACTACTCCCTAAATTAGATTTTCAACATCACTTTTAGCATTCAATTCTCAAATTTAAAGAGTATTCTAAAGTTCAGATGTCTCATTAACTGCCTGCTTGTTAGTGGAATGAATGGGCTTTCACTCCAGGCCTATTCAGGTTTTTTATGCTTTAAATTAATAATATTCAGCTTTCTCCTTGAGAAACTAGAAACAGTAAACTATATATTTCTTTAAAAATCTGGAGACTAGCTCCCCAAAATAAGTATTTTTCTCTTCAAAAGCATATTCAGTGCTGAGAGGATACATGTGCAGGAGTGAACACAGATTATAGGAAACCTTTCAACCTGATGAGAGTTAAAAACAGGAGGGTCAGTTCAGTCCCACCTCCTCCCATAACCCATTTCTCTGATTCTGCAGTGGTTATACAAGTGAGCAGTGATTCAAGGAGGGTGAGATTCTGCATAAAGAAAGTAGGAATCTGTAAGCTAATAATAAAAGATTTGTATTCATTCAATCAATCTACAGTCACAAAAACCCTCCATGTTCCCTCTTCCCCATATGTCCCAAGATGAGATTCCAGGCATATTTAAAAAAACCCGAAAGTCCAATCTTCTGATGTTACTGAAAAGTCAAATGACTTGCCCAGGCTCACACAATGAGTTGAATTTCTGTGGAAGAGGCAACGATATCATATCCCTTGTCTGAGGAACAGCACTTGAGTAGAGGCACTAGAATCACTTAGATATTTTTTCCTTTATTTTAAAAAGATTGTGGGACTCCTGATCCCAAGTCTAGACTCTCTCACTCTCAATGCACATCACCGAAGTAAAACAGACAGTTGAGCCTTTAAGGCCATACACTACACTCACTCCATCTACTATGTCGAGTTTCATGCTTTGAATCATTTTTTATCCTTTTCCAGAAACTGTGGTGCTAGAGAAGACTCTTGAGAGTACCTTGGACAGCAACCAGTCAATCCTAAAGGAAATTAACCCTGAATATTCATTGGAAGGACTGATGCTGAAGCTCCAATACTTTGACCACCTGATGCAAAGGGCCAACTCATTGGAAAAGACCCTAATGCTGGGAAAGATTGGGGGCAGGATGATAGAGAGGCAACACAGGATGAGATGGTTGGATGGCATAGACTCAATGGACATGAGTTTGAGCAAACTACAAGAGATAGTGAAGGACAGGGAAACTGGCGTGCTACAGTCTATGTGGTCACAGAGTCGGACATGAAAGAGCGACTAAACAACAAAGTACTTGCGATATTCACTTTATCCTAAATAATTCCTACACTTACTAGTGTAAAAATTGCAGACTGTGATTAACACCTGAGAATCCTACTCACTCTTGGGATAACAAATATTCACTTAAACCAAAAAAGTTAAATCACAATTTTCAGCAAGAAAAATACTTAACAATGAAGGAGCAAATATTTTAATGAACTGCAGCACTTTGATATAACTATTTAGTGAAGGGCAGAATTCCCATAAGGAAATCTGTCTTGGGCTTCATTCAGTGGATTTAATATGTCAAACACCTAAAGCAATATGACAGGTCAAGGAAGCATGGACCACCCAGCCTAGAAAGATGGCAGCAACATGTTGACATAACTATGTGTAACAATGATGCCGTAAAATTTCTTTAAGCAGTGTGAAAAAAATTTGGAGAAAAAGCCTGCAAAATAGTCATACTTTCATTTAAAAGTTTATGCTTTAAAGATTCATTTTTTATGTTTATTTTTTAAATGCTTTAACCCTTTACTGTTGCTTTTCAGTAAGACATATATTGGTTATATCTTAAGAAACAAGGGGAATGAAATAAAACCCTGTAACAGAATGATTTCTAAAGGCTCTAGTTTTAAAAAAATGAAGACTGACTCAGCAAGAAAATCTGCCAGTTATAAATAAACAATTTTAAACAACTAGAGCAATTAATCACATCTCTAAACAAGGATTTAACACTCTTTTTTGAAAGCCATTTTTCTAATAATTTATAATATATCCATAGAGGTTGAACCACATCTGTAAAAGTCATTTCTCTAAAAAAAGTAATAAATATCATAATAACCTGGTTCCGTGTGTTTACCTTCTTCTTCAATTGGTAATATGCTGGCGTTTCTCCTCAGAGATAAAGAATCTTCATCTTCTTGATAATTATCTTAAAGATAAGAAGATTTTAGCACTTGGGCCTGTAATATAATCAAGCAACTTGACTTTTTCAAACTCCACTTTATTTGAACACCTAGATGAGAGCTAACTTTTTGTATCTAAATTTAGTTTTCAACAATCATAGGTACTTACAGGAAAGTTCTCCTGCTAATGGAACAAAGAAGTGATAAAATTCCCCTGGGATTTGCCTCCCTGTTTCCTGGTCTGCAATTAGTAGTGTGTGGAATAAATGGTCAACAGCTTGAGAAATGAAACACACTTTCAAACCAACAGCCTGACTTCTACGAATAAATGCTTACATCAGAGGGCTACGCGGGAATTTTGGTAATTTTCAGAGATGTTCATGTACAAACACTTATGAATGACATTTCTAAATGTGGAAATGAGGGTCTCATGGTCTACCGACTGAGCTAGTCAAGCCTAGACACTGACTTAAAGCGGATTCTTTCAAGAAAAGGCTGGGCAATTTGGAAACATTACAGGGCTCACATACATAATCTAGGCAGAACAAACTTCCCCCTAAAGAGAAAATGTATCAATGACATCCCAAAGTAATGCAACAGCAGAAAGGGAAATGACTGTACATGATTCTAAGTGAGAAGTGGTGACTGAGAAAACAGGACAGAAATTTGCTTTATTCAGAAGTTGTTTCTACAGTTAACGGACAAATCCCTGGTTGCAGTTAATCCCCACTATATTAAAATCCCTTTTTACTTGGTTCTTAATGAATAGTTACAACTAAGATGTTCTTTAAATAATTTCAGAATTAGAAAAAAACTGTTATGAGTCTAACCGAAAAATCAGACTCATGTGTCCTCACCTTTGCTAACATTTGCATTAACAGGAGACAAAACTGCGTCTTTTGTGACGTCCTCCCGCGACGCCAGTTCAGCATCCTGCTTAGTTCTTCTCATGAGCGTCAGGTGCACAGTCTGCCCCGTGTGTCGCAACACCTCCACTGCTTGTTGATTGGTAAAACCCTGAAGGTTTGTGCCATCTACCTATGGTAGGGTTAGATCAAGACATGGTAAAAATAAAAGGATACCAACTCATGAGACACGTGGTTACTGCTGGTCAGTGAGAACTGAATTAGGAATGAGTACTCCCCTAGTTAGGGAATGGGCTGACACCTGTTTGGGGACCAGTACTAGCTCAGATGCACTGGAATCACGCAGGGGTGTTTCATTTGTTTTAATATAAGTGATGGAGTCTCTCTTCTAGAAATTATAAGCCAGCGGGTCTCAGGGTGAGGCCCAGGATTCTCTGTCTCTTAAAATATTCTTCTATATTTCTCAAGAGATCCAAATACACAGTCAAGCTTGGAAACCAATACTAGGTAGGACACAGAGGTATAGATGATCGTGAAGAAAGTGGTCACTGAGAGTGCTGACAAATTCCAAAGAAAGATGACGAAACTACCTTCCTTTTTTATATCTTTGTCTCTTCTAAAAATATTTTCCCTTTTTCCTGTTCACAAAGGACAAAACACTTGAGGGTGGCCCAGTGATCTTTGCAAACTACAGATATGATCCTATCACCCCACCCCGCCTTACACAGAACAATCCTTAAGATGTGCTCCCAATCCTCAATGTGGCTTAGAATGGCCTGTGTCAACCCCACCTTGCATCATCGACCTCATCCTGCAGCATCCTATTTCTCTGCCCTCCAGCTCCAGAGGATCGTTTCCCTTTCTCTGACTTGCAGCACTCCTTCCAGTCATGAGGTCTTTGCAAATTCAGTTCCCTCAGTCTCTCCAGCCCACACTGCTTCTAATTTATTCACTGAGAAGAAGCCCATAACTGCTTAGTTCAATAGTTATTTCCACAATTAAGCTACTGATGCCCATGACTACACTTAAAGCCCCCTTTACCAATTCTCCTTCATGGCATTTAACAGAAATTTAATTTTATGTTTTCCAGCATTATTTGGTCTATGACTGCATCCTCCAAGAGGACAGGTTCTGTGTGTCAGCAAAACAAAATGCTGGGAATTCCCTGGCAGTCCAGTGGTTAGGACTCTGTGTTCTCACTGCTGACGGCCCTGGTTCAGGCATCTCTGAGTGGGGAACACAACCCACAAGCCATGCGGACACACACACACACACACACACACACATACACACACACACACACACAACAAAACCAGTGCTGTTTTCAGAGTAGATATTCACAAATGGGAAACTGGCTCATATGGCAAAGATTTACTTGTGAAGCAAATTATATTTCTGAATAAATAAATGCAGGTTATAACCGCTTAATTTTTAAAATACACAAAATTTTAAAAGGAAAAATTTGGAAAGTTGAAAAAGTAGTACAATACAATTAATGCTGAAATTCAAAGTCACTGATACACCTTTTGAATTGTGAAATAGCTGTAAAATGGCTATGTAAGTATCATGCTTTTCTGAACACAGTCCTGACCATAGTAGGCATTCAAATATTTACCAAATGAATGAGAACTACAATAAGACCTGTTATCAGTGATCTCCAAGATGAAGTACCTTTACTGTAGAGGTTTCTGGAAGAATGTAATAAAATTCATAATTAAATATATTTTTAAATCCCATTTAGTTTTATATACACACATATATAATTCATATATTAACTTTGTATATAAAATAATATATAATAAATATATAAAACAAGATGCATTATATATCATATAGCATATATAAACACATAGATAGGAGAAAAAAGGAAGGAGAAAGGAATAGGTTATAGATCGATTGATCGCTTGATAGATTGACATAGTTTTTTTTTTTTTAAAACAATGAGGATATTAAAAAAAAAAATCTAGAGACCTCTGATTGAAATGATCAGTCTGATACTCTGCAAGTTAAGTTTTGTATACTTTTGTACTAAATGGCAACTTTAACATAGGTGTCTAACTCTCTCCTCTTTCCTCCCATCTCTATCTTATTGATTCCCTTTTATAAAGACTAATTAAAATATAACAACAGAGAAAACACTAAAACAAAGCTGGAAACCATGGAAGAAGACAAGTCCTTATACCAGTAACTTGGAGGAACTTCTATGAGGAATGGTCTGAATATGACCAGACTGAAGGCAGGGCAGCTGCATCTACATGTGAGGGAACATCTTGTGTGGTCTGCCAGATGAAACATCGGTAAAATCCAACAACTGTCTTTCATTAACAGGAGCCAGTCAGAAGGTACATGTGGACTTCAACTGGTGATTCCAAAAACCAATCAAGTGCCAGGCATCACACCAAGCTGGGAGCATACGCCACACAGAATCATATACACGCAATGAAGTCACACTATGCACACACATGCATCCACACACGACCCCAATCAACTCCACAACACGCACAGAAAACCACCTGGCAGTACAGACACACAATGTTCTTCATCCTGTTTTCCTGGTTTCCTCTATAGTCTATCAATCTACAAGTGAAACTGACTTGTAAATTTAAACTTTCTCCTTCTTGCTTTGCAATTCCTGAACTATTTGTATAAAAATCCATCTCATCTCCCTTTTGCACAAGCATAGTTCTCACAGATCTATGAGAAAAAAAAAAGGTCACAGGAATAGAATACCACAGTCTGAAAGAAAATGTGTGCCCTGAAGCCTGAGTACAAATATTTTCCAATGAGACCGTCACTGCAGGGAACAGAGTGATATTTTCTGAAGCTTCTCTTCAAAGAGATTCATTTTTCATTGTATTTATGGAAGTGGAGAGAATACATACAAAGAAGAAACAAGTATCTACCAAAAAAGAAAAAAGAAAACTATTGCAATGAAGGCATCAACAGCATTTTACATACTGTACAAAGTTATGGAATGGAAGACAGGAATATGCAACTTTCCTACGCTTTCAGAGGATAAGAACAGGTAGATAAAAATGATCAGGGACATAAGACTGAAGACATAATAAGGCTGATCTAGAAGGAAACGGCAATCCACTCCAGTGTTCTTGCCTGGAGAATCCTATGGACGGAAAAGCCTCGTAGGCTGCATACAGAGTCGGACACGACTGAGGCAACTTAGCAGCAGCAGCAGCAGCAAATCAATATAATTACAAAAAATTACATGGGAGAAGGAAATAACTAAGGAAAAATAATCAAGGAAATTATGAGGAGATAAAGAAATCTGCCTCTATAAATCAGAGGTATATGAAAAACTAGAAACAAGACTAACACTCAGACAAATCTTGATTAAATTCTTGGATTTCAAAAATCAAAAGAAAAAAGCCTATTAGCTTCTATGAAACAGAGTGAGCAGATACCTTGCGAAATAAATTATGAACCCAAAATTTTATACTCAGTGTAACATATATGAAAATGGAAATTATGGTTGAAATGCTACGATGTTATCCTATAGTATCATAAGATAGCATCTGATAGCATCAATTATAGCATGAAATGTTATAATTATATCTTATACCAAAGTGTGTTATGAGAAGACCACAAAGCAGAAATTTAAGCAGTCTGGAATTATAATCTGTACACATTTAGGACATTAAAGGGCTGGGCTGTTAGAGATTAACAAAGACTTAAGAGGAGGTCGGAGAAGGCAATAGCACCCCACTCCAGTACTCTTGCCTGGAAAATCCCATGGACGGAGGAGCCTGGTAGGCTGCAGTCCATGGGGTGGCTAAAAGTCGGATACAACTGAGCGACTTCACTTTCACTTTTCACTTTCCTGCATTGGAGAAGGAAATGGCAGCCCACTCCAGTGTTCTTGCCTGGAGAATCCCAGGGACAGGGGAGCCTGGAGGGCTGCCATCTATGGGGTCACACAGAGTCGGACACGACTGAAGTGACTTAACAGCAAGTAAGAGGAGGTTGCTTTGCTTTTTTAGAGAAGAGTGCTATAAATCCCTACATAGATGTTCAACCTATGACCACAAGTCCAAAGAGCTGTGTCACATGTTGTAAGGAAGGATGCAGTAAGTACCTTGTGTTTAGCTCTATCAGGAGGTTAAGGGCGAGGCTCTTTAACTGCTCTGACAGTGAAACAAGAGAAAACTGCTATTATGTTGAGAACTGTTTGACAGCCTGACTCTGTCTGGGCACAGATCAGAAGGGGGCCACACACACACACACAAATGCATACACACACTCACACACACGAGAAAGCCAGGCTGGAGCCACCTTGAAACCTACCCAAGAGTACCCCTAGGGAATGATGGTGCCCAAAAACGAGAATTTATGGAGCAGAATGTTGATAAACTGCAGCCAAAGGGAAGAAGAGTCAGTCAGATGAAAAATCCACCATCTGTCATGGAACGCTCGGTCAAATATCTCTAGTAGGGTCTCCCAGAAACCCAAGAAGGAAACCTAAGTGACTGTCACATTTAAGCATGAGCCAGGCTCACAGAGCAAAAAACCATGTTACAGAAGTGCCAGTCAGGGATGAAGTGCCTTGCTGTCTTTTACTCTCTTCCTTCACACTGGTAAGGGTCAGCAGGCATAACAAGAAGGGGAGGGAGGAAAAGAAAAGCTCGGTATGGAAGACAGACTAGGAGTGCACTCTATCTCTACCAGTTCATAGTAGGCTTCTGCTAGGCCAGGGTGGGGGTTGAAATTAGAATATCATTTAGGATGGGAAATCTTTAATTACTAAATTAGAGCTGTATTTGGTGATCCTGATTGGCCATAGGACATTTTACTCTGAGAATAATAACTTGACCAAGATTTCCTCCAGGGGAAAAGGAAGACCTTTTCCTATAGAAAATAAAAGAGACATCTAAAGACAAATTTTAAAAGGCTGTTTAAGACTATCCCCCCAAGTCTTCTTCATGTGAAGTCTATGTTATTGCCAGCCAAAATGTCCAAGTGTGCAAAGGCAACATAAAAGGTTCTCAGAGAGAAAAGCTTCTGAAAGTCTACCAACACATTCTCTTCCTATGAAATTTACTCAAAAAACACTCTAGCTGACTGAGCAGTTAATCAGATTTAAAACTCCAAGTGAGAAAAATGTGGCATACAAGGTTTAGTGCTGAGTAATAAGTAAAATTCAAATCCAAATAACACTATTACAGCAAACTTAAAAGTTTTAAGTCTTGGTCCATAAAAGATATACAAAATGGTATGTAACACATTGCTATTATCTATAATAGCAAACCACTATAAACAATATACCTCTCCATGAATAAGAGGTGCTTAAGTATATTATGATAGATCCATATGTGCTGATACAACTATACATACCAGGTATATTTCTAAACTAAATAAATAATAAAAAGGTATAAACTAATACAATCCTAAGTACAGATACATGGAAATTTTCTGAAATGTTAAATCATAAACTATTAAGAATGGTTTCTATTAGAAGAGCTTTTTAAGCCATGTTCAAATTTAATGTCCTTTAGACCTCAAAGACAAAAATTACTCTAAAAGAAATAAACATGTTATTTATTTTCAGGGTAACCATAGAGAAAAATCTCACAAAAATCTCAACTTTGAGGTGCCATAAAAATTCTTAAAATGCACATAACTTAGGCTGCAAGTTTTCATGTGCAATAGATTTTTACAGCTCAATCTTTTAAATATGTGGTTTAAGAAAAACCAAATGTATATGATTTTGTTTACTAAGTAGCAATAAAGTTCATTATGTAAAGGAAAAACATGTTTCCTTTTTTCCCCAAAAAACCTGATGACCTGAATTTAAAAGTATATTCCTTACTCAAATCTCACAGATGGTAGGTAGTAGCACAGAAGAAATTGCTATAATGGAATAATTACAGACTTTTAATCCTAGACTTTGGTTCAAAGTTTCTCAGTATCTTCATGTGTAATGTGAGAATAATGGTACATACTTTTCCAAAATTACAGTGCATGGTGCTTTGTACTGAAAAGTTACTCAGAAACTTTTATTAGTATTTGATTTAATGGCAGATTTCAAGAGGTACTATTATTAATAAAATGAAGAAGTGATTAATAAACATAAAAACCCCAAGCCTTATAGAAGCACTTTCTGCTCAACATAATTACACACATCATAATATGGGACAAGGCACTGAAACCTGAATGAGGGCTCAGGCCAGCTCTGGTCCCTCATTATCACAATAAAAGACCCAATTGTCGCAGAGAGAAAAGTGCTGTGGAACGAGGCACAGTGACAGTAAACTGTCTGGGTGCCATCTTGAGGAGATGGCACTGCAGTGTAGATACTGCTATGAATAATTATAGGGGAGAAATCCTAGTTAGAACAAATGGAAAAGCCAGCTCCTCAGTACACTCAATCTAGCTGGCCAAGTCCTCCTCCAACACGGCCTATAATTACACACATATACAAAGAGGGAAATTGAGACTACTAACAAAGTCACAGAATAGCAAAGGCAACATCTGATACCTTTCCAAATTTTCTTTTCATGATACATTTCATGTATAACATTTTTTAAATCAGATGCATAATTCTATGCTGCTTTTATCAAAGATATCTGTATACCAATCTAAAAAAATGAATATATGACTTTTTGTCTAATGAAAAGTTTGGTTGACTTTACAAAACAGAGTCGCCTTATTAAATTAATTCTTATGTAGTAAAGAAAAAGTCTCATTGGCTCTATTCCCTGCCCCTGTAATACCTACACTGACACCCTAGAACCTTTTATGTTGCCTTTGCACACTAGGGGTTAAGAGAGCATAATTCATAAAACAGGAATCTTATGATAAAAGACTTATTTTTTAAAATAATACATCCTTAAATAATAGAAAATAATTTCTTAATCCTCTCTCCACTTCAACAATTAAAAATAAAAACATTATAGTTCAAAATAGTTGCTGCCAAGACAAAATTGAAAAAAAAAAAAAAAAGACAGCAGTCGTGAAAAACAACTAGTATTAAGAACTTCTCTACCCATCTCTCAAAAGACTATATAAAATGATGGCATTTTACACAAAATTAATGGATGATCAAAGCACTGCATGATATTTCTTAAAAATCAAGGTGCTTCTAACTTTGAAGTTAGAGAATGTTGCTAAAAATAAAAAATCATAACACTGATGAGAGCAAAGGCAGTGACTTTATTGAAAGCAAGAAAATACTTCAGAAAAAAGGTGCTTCCACTTTTGAGTCAACCATCTCCTTTAGCACTTGCCCAAGCAAACTTATATGAGATTCCAGTTATAAATCAATGCAAATAATCACAAATTTGAAGGGAAGCTTTTGCGAGACTTACATGTGTAATCATTTCAGACCCTCAATAAATATCTGCTTAATTAACTAAACCATACTTATGTACCAAGTATACTATGTATTTTAAATTTTTATCCATTTATCTGCATATGGAACTCTGGGTCACTTACTCATCTTAGCTCTTGTGAATAATGCTGCAGTGATCAGGACTCCTCTATCTTAACATTCTATTTTCTTACTATTATTAAGATCTCAAGGGGAAAATGGAGACTTCATTAAAATATACACAAATGCATATTAAGATAAATCAGCATTCTGCAAATCTACTACAGAGAATATTAATATATGTTTGGGGAAAGAAAGAACCCATGATTACAAAAGTTTAGGAACCTCTGAAATAAAAGAGTTAAACAAGATTCTTTATTAGAAAACTTCTCAATTTTTTTATCTTTCAATGTGTACTGTGAATCCCTAAGAAACTGTATCCCAGGAAGCTTTTCCTATACTTATTTAACCAGAAAGCCCTTGATGCGGGGTTTCTTGGATTCACGTTCTGAAAAGTAGTTAGGGTAGGTCAGTTTACAACTAAACACAGAAGTGAAAGTTGGATTCTTTTTACACCACCTTGAACAGCTATATGGTCAAACATACTAATGTTACCAGGAAAACAATGCTGCCTTGATCTAACTAAGAGGGTCTGACTCTATTTCTTTATACTCTTATGGCTAAAGAAGCCTTGGTCATGGTGCCAACAAAATATTGTCATTCTGCTGATATTAAAAAATGCACACAACTCAAATTCAGATGCAAATACACTAAAACTTATAATGTATGGTCTTTATCTTCAGAGTATCTGCAGCTAAAATACAAGAAAAATTATTAATGTACCAAACTCATTAAAACCAGAAATCAGATCTATCAGAAGCTATTCAAGAAAGAGTCCCACTTTCAGAAATGACATCAATAAACCTTCTATCTAATGCTCTGATTTCCACCTAATAATATAATGAGTAATACTAACACCTAAAATCACAAAAGTAAGGTTAAATTAGTACAGAGCTACCTGTAAACCAGGTGTAAACCAGGAGAATGCATCTCTCAACCATGAAAATTAACAAAGATGTCATTAAATGTGTTACTTACTGCTATAATTTGGTCTCCAATTTGGATTCTTCCATCATGTTCCACAGCACTGCTCTTTGTAATGCTCTTAACAAAGATCCCTGAAGGTTCTAAGATTAGAAACAAGTTTGTTTTGTTTTATTATTTACGAAATACACTCAAAGAATACCCATCCTCCATTCTCCTAAAAATAAAGTCCTAATTCTGAGTAGATATAAATCAACAAACCACACAAACAAAATCACTACTAGAAACCTCGGCTACAGAAGAAGACAATGGTTTTGTTTATGTGAAATAAAATATCACAGTAACCTGCACTACTCCAAAGAAAGACTTCTATCAGTTTATCATGAAAATACATCATCAGACACATGAAAATATATTATGTTGATTCAGTATTTCATAAGACAAAGACATTAGAGGCAATTGCCAAGATAAAAGAAATAGAATATTAATGTTTAAAAACTACCTAATTTTTTATCTCCAATGTATCCTGCAATGGTAATTCCTAATCCTTGGACATTTTTAGTGAGCTCTACATCAAACGTCTCACTTTCTTCACTTTTCTGAGTTGAAGCATCAACCTGAAATATAATTCGTAAAAAAAAAAAAATACATATAAATAAACACACAGACAAACAAAACAAGCTTTTTTCAAGCCACACTCTTCATTTAGAAAAGGTATGATGTAATTAGTTCTTAAAGAACTCTGCTAAAGAATTACAGTTAGGGATTACTCCTTCAATCTTGACAACTTGGCCTCAGCATCACATTTTTACTCAAAAGCAATGTCAGGAGTAAAGCTGAACACCCTCTTCAGAGAAATATATTATTGGTTTTTTGTGAAAATCATAAAAAATTAGTTTCTTATTAACAGCTTATATTTTCAGGAGTGGCTCAACTTCCTTTTTGAAGAAGTTAGAGGATATAATAGAGTTGAAATAAAGCTTTGAATCCACATTAACAAGCTCAAATCTAGCTTTGTCATTGACTTTTTCTAAGCATCACTTTGCTCAGCTGTCTATCAGGAATAAGAAAAAGTCCAGCTAACATTCATTGAGCAGTTTCTACATAATAGACATCTGATATGTCTCAATTAATTTACTCCTTAGAAGAATGAATCAAGTACAATTACTGTCAGTTTTATGCGGGGAAACTAAGGAACATAAACTTTTGCAAGGACTCACAGTGAACCATCTAATAGAGGAAGAATTCAAACACAAGGCGCTGGTTGCAGAGCCCCTGCTCTTAAAAGATGCACAGTATGCAAACCCCCTTAAAATGTAAGGGCCACAGTGCCTGCTCAAGACATGCCATTATTCCTGTCTTAACTTGGAAGCTGATTCTAACATCATGAAGGTGAACCTGTCCTCCAGATAAAATATTAATAGACTGATGGTTATTTTGAAATCCAGTGAAAGGCACCAAATATTAATTAAAACTGTCTTTGTATTTGCTTTATAAATTCAAACTTCAACATGAAAAGCCCTTTAGAAGGAAAGCATGCCTTTCCATGCTGATTTCCTTCACCCTGGAATGATATTTGGAAGCAGCATTCTCTAATATGTAGACTTGTTATTATATACTGGACTAAAGGGCAAGGCTCCCTGAATAAAGCATGAATGGATTAGTGCAGTAAGTCATCAACAAGTTGCTGATATTATATACTGGTGTGGTGTCAGCAGATTCCAGAAAGTACCCTAGGAAGATCACAGAAGAAAGAAGGTTATGGTTTGAATAGACAGGCAGAATGGGGCTAGCTGGTAATGCTTTCTGATTTTCTTTAAGCATACTCTATATCTCATTGATAGTCACCTAAATGAGATATAAAATTTTATAGTAAAGTTTGATTTATTTTTTCATTGCACATAATTATCTATGCAAACTTAGCAAAAGCTTAAAGTTTAGATAATTACAAGAAAATGACAGGATGAAATCTGCTTCAATTGTAACAAATGTGTTTTCTATTTTTAATAAGACTTATGCAAGTGCTATTTTAGAGGGTGGCAATTTGACTATCGAATGGTTTTAAAAGGGGCACAAGCTTCAGAAATGATGATATGCACAGAATAGATATTTTTCTAAGCTTTCAATTACATCAAGTGGTTTTCGGTATTGCATTCATTTATATATTGCTGAATAAAATGTTTTGTTTACCACAAAAGAATGCCACTTAAATACTTTCATAAACAGGCTTTCTTTACTTTTTTCTCCCTGCAAAAAATAGCAACCAAACACAATCCTAAAAACAACAGAATCATGGAAATTTCAAGTGTTCTAATAAAGTTTTAAATGGCTTGTAGAGGAGGTTAGAATAAAAAAAAAAGGAGTTGGTAGCAACTATTTGGAAAAAAAAAAAAAAACTGTAATAGAAAAAAAACCTGCTTTTAGATCTACAAGAAAGGAATGTAGAACTAGAATTTGCTAGAAAACATATAGAAAGTGAGTATAATTCTCTTCTTAAATATTCAAGAAATTTCTGGATAAAATCATGTTGATATTTAATCCATGATACTGTGTGACTTTAACTATTTGAGATAACATTACATTATAATAATTTTGAAATATTCTAGCTTTTTGCACATCAGGAACAAAGATGGAATGCTCTGTCTATGAATAAAGCTTTTGTTACCACCCTGAAAGCATAACTTGTGTCTAAAAAACTTATATAACTAGGTCAAGAATAGTGACTTCTCATTACAAATCTTATAACAATTATATGACATACCTTAAAACAATAATATTGAAAGGTTTTAGTAAGTTTTATTCATCCACCTTGCCCTCCAAAAGACACTAAGAAGCAAGTTGTTGAAATGGAATGATTAGAACTTATAACCCACCTAACAGAAGACCTTCTAAATAAGAAAAATATAGAATAAAACATTTTAGGTATTAGTAGCATATAATTCATTTAAATTTATTCATACTTCAAAACACTTATCCTCATAAAAGTGTTGCTTAGAGAAAAATGCAAAATATTAATCAATCTATCCTTCATTTGTGAGATAATATTCCTATTCAATAAACTATTATTAGTGCTAAAACATTCTCTATTTGAGGTTTGTTTCATTCTTTATCAATAATACACTAACATTAATAAATCTAGTTTCTAAATAAACATCACTGTCATCCAAGTGCTATAATCTATGACCTTCCCATTAACTTTTTATGTCCTTACCCGCATTTCTGGCGTAGAAGCTGGGGATGAGGAAAGGGTGGTGCCCAAAGAGGTAGGTGCTGTGGGCTCTTCAATGGCACCTCTTGCAATCATCAGCTTCACTCTGTTTCCACACTGTCTGAGGACTTGGGCTACCTGCTCACTGCTCATCCCTGCTAGATCTGTATCACCAATCTTCAGGATGTGGTCTCCACTGCATAATCGCCCATGCTAAATGAAAAGGAACTGGTTAGTCAGCTTGTTATTATTATTACTAACTTCATCAGAGAAACTCTAAATGAGAGAATGGGAATAATAACAAAAAAGAGCCATACTGTGAATTCTTGGTACATTAAACATAGTGTAGTGTTAACTCTCTTTCAAAGCATCCTAACATTATTCAATGGGATGTAAGTAACCGAAATATTAAAATAAATATTATTTAAATCAATAACTTATATGAGCTTTTCAATTTGATTTATATACACTTGATGCAAGAAAGCACTAGCCCTTCTTTGAATTTTTTGAGAAAAATAAAAGAGAGAAAATGCCACTAGGTAAAGCTGAAACTCCAATACTTTGGCTACCTGATGTGAAGAACTGAAATCATCTGAGAAGACCCTGATGCTGGTAAAGACTGAAGGCAGGAGAAGGGGACAACAGAGGATGAGATGGTTGGATGGCATCACTGACTCAATGGACATGAGTTTGAGTAAACTCCAGGAGTTAGTGATGGACAGGGAGGCCTGGCGTGCTGCAGTCCATGGGGCCGCAAAGAGTTGGACACGACTGAGCAACTGAACTGAACTGAAAGATGAGGTATAACTCACTACACAAATATATATTACTCAAAATACAGTGTGAACCACAAAAAAAGCTCTGAGTTAATATCACAAATTTCTGCCTTGCCATTTCAAAGATAAATATCCCTAAAGGACTCACTTGCAGATGAAATCTTTGCAAGATGTAAATTCAGATAGACCAGGGAAGTGAACACCGATCTGGTAAGCCTCCATACAAGCACTGTCCACAAGAACATTCTGCAGTCATTAAAATGTTCTGCAATGTCCAATATGGCAGCTACAAGCAACATACTGCTCTAGAGTAGGGACCCCCAACTCCAGGCTGTGAACCGGTACCTCCTATCATATCAGCAGCAGTGTTAGGTTAGAAATAAACTGCACATAAATGTAATGCACTTGAATCATCCTGAAACCATCCCCATCACCCCAGTCTGTGGAAAAACAGACCTCCACGAAATGGTTCCTGGTGTCAAAAAGGTTGGGGCCCGTTGTTCTAGAGCGCTTGAAATATAGCTCATCTTATGGAAGAGCTGAGGTGGTAATATTATTTAATTTTAATAAATTCAAATTTGAACTTAAAAGTGGTATGTGGCAAGTACCTACAGTATTAGTGCAACTCTACACAGAAGAGAAAGCTTATTCATCACAAGTCTGTCAATTAGAGAGATTTCACTGGAGACTGCTTGATACTGGCTAATATTTAAAAGTGAGAAAAGACACATGCTATTGAGTTACTCTCAATACCTCTACAAATAAGGTTGGCCATAAATTTGCCTTTATTTACCAATATGAACAATATTTGATAACCCTGACTTCCTAAGTTCAAATACACATGCAAAAGCAAATAGCTTCATACACAAAACATTATTATCAAGGCAAAGAAGACACGAGAACTTGTCAAATTAAAATATAAATCACAATTAGTAACTATTTTCTCACATATATTACAGCAATTTTATATAGCATAAATGGCAATGGCTTAATGAACTACCCTAAGTAATAAAAAATAGGCTGTACTCTTGTTTTTCCCCCTCAGTAATGAAATATTCTTTTTTCCACAATACCTTGTAGCTATAAAATAGATAGACAGGCTTATAAAAATGACTTACAATCATAAATAAAGAATATCTACCTCTAAAATGATCAAAATCACAACCTGGGCTTTCCTCTCTGATTTGAAAGTCTTAAGATCACTGTAACTGTAAATGAAAATCAAGGTCTCTTCTGAAACGCATTTCACCCCAAGTCAAAGAAAATCATTTTACAAACAAGCCCAGTAAAACAAAAGAATCTGACCTTATCTAAAGCCAAAGTCTCTTCTTTTTGACAGAAATATACAAGATGAAGCTATATTATTGGATAAAACATAAAGTACCTGCTGGAATAGCTTACCTGATCAGCTACACCTCCAGGCAGAATGGTCTTCACAATCACACCAGTTGCTTTTCCTCCTACGATGCCAAAGCCCAGACCAGAACCATCATTGACCAATTCAATGGTTTCCACATGCTGCCAGTGAACCTGAAAACAAAGCCCTCATGTAAATTTGAAAATTAAAATTTTATTGTAGTTGAGATTTCTATGAATATTATTTTGTGATTAGTATTAAATGAGTGAAACATAATAATGAGTTTTAACAGGGTCCCTTTTATTTAGTACACTTTTCTTTCAACAGGTTGTTACTACTGTTGATATAACCATTCTTGAAATTATCAACACACCATTATAGTGGCTCTATTTAACCAGGTAAAGATACAGACTGGCAAGATCCTTTGTAGAATTTGAAAAAAGATGATCAAAGAAAAAGAGAAAAAAAAATGTTAGCTGTTAAAAATTTCTTCTACATAAATCTTGTTGCATGAGATTTCAAGTTAAGTGAGAAAGTGTTAATCACTCAGTCGTGTCCAACTCTTTGCGACCCTATGGATTGTAGCCCGCCAGGCTCCTCTGTCCATGGAATTTCCCAGACAGAAACACTGGAGTGGGTAGCCATTCCCTTCTCCAGTGTACCTTCCCGACCCAGGGATTGAACCTAGGTCTCCTGCACAGTAGGGGGATTCTTTACTGTCTGAGCCACCTGGGATGCCCCCAAATAAAATGACCTGTTAAAGTCACTGATAGCTAACTCTAACAACTTAAAAAATAAAATCAAGATTTTATTTGTTTACAGATAGTCAATTTTTTAAGGGACTTTTTCCTTTTTTAGGAATGAATTCAAGTTAAAAAGCTACATAAATAAAGATAAAAAGTTTTTTGGAAGCCAGAAACTTAATCATAATTGCATAAAATATATTCTATGCACAGAAGGGAAAAAAGAACAAAAAGGCAAAAACTCAAGAATTACAAAGAACCTACAGGAATTGCAAACCTGTGCAAAACCTTAAAGAATTAGAAAAATATGTTCTGTTCCCCTTGAAAAACTTATGTACTCACCGGGTTAGAATGAGCTGAAATTGTGCTCGCCGCAGATGGAGAACGGGAAACTATAGGGCTGATAAGCTGAGGCAATGAGCCTCTGGCAATAACCAGCTGGACAGTATCTTTGGCTTTCTGCAGGATGCTGATGGCCTGCTGATGTGTAATTGTCTGATCAAGTGCCTGTCCATTAATAGCAAGGATTTGGTCAGTTTCCTTCAATCTTCCATCTCTAACAATGAAAAGGGGGATAAAAGAGAACTGATAGATCTCAAGAAAATGACTGCTTCTTTGGCATGTATTTTCAGGTTATTTTTATTTCTATTTTCTAATGTCCACACTATGTAAGTTTTTTCTTGCAATTGTACTCCTAACATATTTTTTCTCTATTTCTTTATTTTTGTTCTATGTGACATGCTGTTCACAAAACCTACCATGATAATCACTCCATGATGTATGTAAGTCCAATCATGATGCTATACACCTTAAACTTACATAGCGCTATATGTCAATTATATCTCAATAAAAATGGAAGGGAAAAATATATATGCTTTGGCACCAGCTGACCTAACCCTAGTCAACCACTCCCAGTTAACAGCCATCTTCTTTTTAGCTACTCATTCAACCTATACGTTGTATTTTAGTACTGCTATTATCTTCTACAGATGAATGCAAAGAAGGATATGTTTACTTTTTGCTTTGAGCATATTAATAAAATACAGCTCTTACTTGTTGTTTTGAGTATATTAATAAAATACAGCTCATATTATCATAGACCACTTGAATGCTTTTCTATAATTTTTAAATTTAATCAAAAAGAGCCTGTTTAAAAACAATGGAATAATGTACTAGTTAAATTTCTATTTCCTTATTAAAAAGTGATTAAGTCATGACTATATTTAAAAGTTACTCTGCTTTCAAAGGACTTTCTTGTTATTGTAGCAATGTTAATGATTTCTAAAAACTGTTTAATAACATTTTATATTGTTTGTAGGCATTTTTGTTTCTTGAAATTCTTCTAGGGTGAGCAGCACCTTCTGAATGTGGTATCAAAAACAGGGAAGTCACAGTGACAGTCTCACCTGTGGGCCACACTGCCCTCCTGGATCTCCTGCACAAATATACCCAGCTCTCCCCGGTTTTCACTCCTCAGTCCCACCACACTGAACCCAAGGCCTCCACATGGAGGTTTGAGGAGGTCAAAAACTTCTATCTGGCGACCCTGTCCAGAAAAAGCAGCAAGAAATCTAATTATATGCCAGCCACTGTGGTCATAGTCTTATTAGTGGCATTAATCTGTTAAAAATTTTTTTCAATTTTTTCTAAGATAACCTTCATTTAGAAAAATCCCTGAAGCACTTAAACTTACACGAAATCTACATCTTTTTCATTCTAATTTTTTCAATGTTAAAAATGTCTTCATAAATAAGAATATATATCATAGTATAATATACATTTAAGATATACTTTATATTGTTGTTCAGTAACATGTTCAGGCTTCCCTGGTGGCTCAGAGGTTAGAGCATCTGCCTGGAATGCGGGAGACCTGGGTTCAATCTCTGGGTCGGGAAGATCACCTGGAGAAGGAAATGGCAACCCATTCCAGTACTCTTGCCTGGAGAATCCCATGGAGGGAGGAGCCTAGTAGGCTACAGTCCAAGGGGTCGCAAAGAGTCGGACACGACTGAGCGACTTCATTTTCACTTTCAGTAAAATGTAATAAAATTTATAAAAGAATATAAAACAAAATATATTATTGCCATATTTTCTATTATAATAATATATTTAAAGTATATATTTAACATATGCAATATAAATATGCAAGTATTCTTCAAATTATCCAGGACACATTCTATCAAAACTAACAGGAACAAACACTCTTACCTGGGCCATATTTTTGATCAGTTGATCAAATTCATCACAAGCAGGTTTCCCATTGATATGTGCAGTACCGAATCCTGTAAGAACTTCCAGATTTCCATTATTTGGGGATGATAAAAATGATTCATTTTGTAGAGTAGGAATTACACCTGGGCTGAGATGCGGAATGTGACCATACTCGACATTTGAAATTGTTGAAGTTGCAATGTTTACCTAAGAGTAATATGGAGATTATTAACAATTTTGATATTCCAGAAGCTACCTCATAGAAATCATGCCAAGAGGGGTAATAATGAAGTACATATGAAATTTCAAAATATCCATACCATTTTATTCAGCAACTCTATTTCAAGAAGAAAAATTAGAAAAACACATGAAGATGTACATGCAAGGATGTTCAATGAAGCACTATTTTTAGGTGGAAAAAGTTTTAAACACTAATTATGTGAAAAAAATTAGCATTCAATGTCAAGGTCATTTAAATACACAAAAACACATACATCTATACATACATTCTTAAGTAAAAAAGCCTAGTTAATGAACAATAAGCAAAGTATAGTTCAATGTACATTCAAAAAATTATTAAACACCTGGAACAATATATACTAAATAACCAACACAGCAATAGTTGTCTCCAAGATATGGCAATGCAGGGAGACATTGCTGTCCCCAAGATATGGGAACCCAAGGAGACATAGCTGTCCCCAAGATATGGGAATCCAATGAGACATTTACTTACTATATTACTTGAATTTTCATAACAACTTATGCAGTAAAGAATTTGGTCTTTCCCAAAGAGAGGCCTGGCCTTTGTCTCCAGTTTAGAGAAGTAATTTCTAAATCCTTGGAATGTTTCCAGATGACGGAAGTGTCTCTGTTGTTCACAGTCCCCAAGGCCACATAATATCCACTCAAACTCTGAAACTGAGTCATCTCACATGGGTAATTAATCATACATATGAAATGATGTCCCAATAAATACTGTGTACACCAAGCTCATGTGAGCTTCCTGAGTCGGCAATACTCCATGTGAACTGTCACACACACAAATTTGGGAAGAGAATACTTCCTGAGGAACAGAAGCTTCACATCAGGAATGTTCCCAGACATGATGCTGTGCATCTCGTTCTTATGCTAATTATTTACCTGTATCCTTCCCTATAACAGACCATAATCATGAGTCGAACAGCTTTTAGTAAGTTCAATAGGTCCTTCTAATGAATTACTGAACCCAAGGGTGGTTTGGGGAACCTCCTCAACATACATGGTTGGTATCAGAAGTGAGAGTGGTCCTGTGTGGACTCTTCCTACCAACTCTGTATTTGGAGCTTAACTCATTGCTGTTTATGTCACAAGTTTGGGCAGAGCTGCCATTCTGAAGGACAGTGCCCGTAAACTTCACAGTATGGCTAGCTCCAGGTACAATAACATTAGTAAACAACAACAAAAAAGATCATTCCATTTTGGAAAAATATTCTAGTTATCTACAATAACATTAGTAAACAACAACAAAAAAGATCATTCCATTTTGGAAAAATATTCTAACATACATAACAGTTATGTGCCTGTTATACAGACCTAAATAATCTAGTAATATAGACACCATATTAAAAAGCAGAGACATTACTTTGCCAACAAAGGTCCGTCTAGTCAAGGCTATGGTTTTTCCAGTGGTCACGTATGGATGTGAGAGTTGGACTATAAAGAAAGCTGAGCACCAAAGAATTGATGCTTTTGAACTGTGGTGTTGGAGAAGACTCTTGAAAGTCCCTTGGACTGCAAGGAGATCCAACCAGTTCATCCTAAAGGAGGTCAGTCCTGTGTGTTCACTGGAAGGACTGATGTTGAAGCTTAAACTCCAATACTTTGGCCACCTGATGCGAAGAGCTGACTCATTTGAAAAGACCCTGATGCTGGAAAAGATTGAGGGCAGGAGGAGAAGGGGACGACAGAGGATGAGATGGCTGGATGGCATCACTGACTCTCGATGGATATGGGTTTGAGTGGACTCCAGGAGTTGGTGATGGACAGGGAGGCCTGGCATGCTGTGGTTCATGGGGTCACAAAGAGTCGGACACAACTGAGCGACTGAACTGAACTGAATATATTATTAAATAATATTATACTAAATATTAATATATATCAAATTAAATGATGATATTGGCCACCTCATGCGAAGAATTGACTCATTGGAAAAGACTCTGATGCTGGGAGGGATTGGGGGCAAGAGGAGAAGGGGACAACAGAGGATGAGATGGCTGGATGGCATCACTGACTCCATGGACGTGAGTCTGAGTGAACTCCAGAAGTTGGTGATGGACAGGGAGGCCTGGCGTGCTGCAATTCATGGGGTGGCAAAGAGTCGGACCGACTGAGCAACTGATCAGATCTGATCTGATTAACATATTAATACCAAATAATAATAAATATAAACAATAATAATATTTCATTAAGGTAAATAATCTTTCAACTAGTGCAAACAACTAGACCTAATTTTATATATCTATAAAGTATATGGAATATAACTTTTTATTTATAATTAATCAGAAGAAAGACTATATCAATGACATTTTTGGATCACTCTCTGAACTCATCAGCACTCTGTCCTTCACACACATAGCTTCAGCTATAACTGATCACTGTTCCTCAAACCACCAAGCTGCTCTCTCTAGCCATCAAGGCTAGACATCCTTCCCCCAAGTATCTACATGCTTACATCTTTACTTCATTCAAGTGCACTCAACATCATCACCTCAGAGAAGGTTCCCTGACAGTACATCCCAGAATTACGCTCCATGAGCTGACTCTGCCCTGTTTTTCTTCACGGTGCTTATTATCACCTACATGTTCTCTGTTGTTAAGTAGCTTCCATCCCAATCTGGAGAGACAGACTAGAACACAGAATACTCCAGTGGATCAATAAAACCTGATTACTTTATTCTCTACTGTATCCTCATTCTCTATGGTAGTGTCTTGCATGGAGATGGCATTCAATATCCATTTGCAGAATAAATGTTAATCCAATTTTTAAGGATCTACTCTGATTTAATCTGTCCAACAAACCTCCAAGAATCACCATTTCCATTTTACACGAGATGATTACACAAAGTCACACACTTAGTAAGTAGATTATGACCTATATCTTTTCCTGTCATCTTTGTATTATATACAGAGGAAACAATCATTTAGATATCAATTTCTAGAAAGGAGACATTAGTAAATGGCTTCCACTAACAGAAGCAATCAAAATACTTCACAATATGTCACCAATTGATGCCTAAGAGTTTGTTACTTGTCCTGAAAAATAAAACGGGAAACTCAGTAAATCACCATAGTTAACAACAATCCACAATTATTTGGTTGGCTATCTATAAAGGCAAATGAAAAAGACATCAATGTGTTCAAGGAAGAAGCTTCAGGGAATTCTTTCAAATGCTTCTTTTAAAATCTACAGCAGACATGATTAATTATTTTTTTTTTTTTTCGAAAGCAAGCTTCTTACTCCAAACCTGATTTTTTTTTTTTAAACCTGAGCATGATAACTTCAATAAAGTCTGCCAGGAGAAGATACACTGTACAGGTTGAAGCAGACAGGATCATGAAATCTGTGACAGGCTGAGGATCTCGCACACCAAGACCTCATGCCTATGGGATGTTTGCACAGGGAATAAATAATTGGAGCTTTGCTACAGTGAGCTAGAATGAACAAGTCATGTTATAAGAACAAAGAGTCTATGTGAAGTTAACTGCTGAAGAAGCTCTGAAACTATGTTAGATAAGGTGTGAAGGCATTCTAAGAGTGAAGTTATATATACATATAAAGCTATATGATACTGGATATTGACTGTCTTCTCCAAATTTTTTAAAGGCTTAACCAGTGACAATGACTCCTCCTATCTCCATCCAGCCACTGAGGTCTATATAAATGTAAAAGCAAAGAGATCACGCATGTAAAAACTATAATTTAATTATACCATACAAAAGACGTGTTTTTTAATTTGAAAATTTATTGCCATAGGGAAAAACACAAAGGCACAGCTATGACTCTGCTACAGCTTTATTAAAATGGTTTTCTGAAATAAAATCTCCTGGAAGGACAGGAACAAATCTTCTTTGACATGACTAGTCAGTTCACAGCAGACACAGTACAGATGGTTAATAAAAAGACCCTGACTCCCATCTTGGTTTATACAATATAAAATAAGCAGAAGAAAACACAACTATCTGGTGATTTGTATACACAGATATACAATCTGTATTATTTGGGCAAGTTACTAGTAGATGAACAAGAGTCATTAAATAATTATGTTTTCAGTTTAGCTTCTGGCTATTTCAGTCTAAAAAGGTCTTTCATGTTCTTACTAAATAAACATGTATTAATTTAATTAGGGATGTTTCATTAGTGCCAACACCTAAGATAAGTTAAATGAAAATTAAGTAAGGTATTCAGTTAAAAACTTGTCAAATTCTTTGTGAATGGTAATACGAAATACCATCTCAGTATTTAGGACAGGAAGAGGCTCTCTTACAAGCCACAGTCAGAACCAGCAAAAGGTTCACTTACTCTAAAAGGTCAGATAAGGCAAAAATCATAACAAAGGACAATTATACAACTTAAGCACACTGTTTTAACGCAAAACACATGCACAGCCATTTACAAATACCTTAATGTATCTGAGGTCCCCATCTTCTTTCTTGTATAAATCACACTCATACGATATGATTTTTTTTCAAATTTAGTCACTCTCTCTTTAAAAGGTGAAGCAAGTACATGGGCACATGAGAAATAACTTTAATAAAGAACCTTTAATGAGATCTTTCTTCTTCACAGTTTTATCTAACACAACCAACTCACCAACAATTGTTTTATCATCTATGTAGTCTTTCAAAAGAATTTAAATAAGTTTTTAGAGAAAAATATCTCATCATATATTTTATACATGATAGAACCCTACAAATATAAAAATAATTATGACTGGCATAAGCAACTCTAAAATGACTTTTTTAATAAATCTATACTTACGGAACCAAACAGACAAGAAAATACCTGAGTAAACAAGTGTTTAGTCCTCTGACCATCAGTCAATACATGTTACAGGAGAAAAAGACAGCATCTTTTCCACCTAGCAAACAACTAATTTTCAGGTGTAGTAAGAGTGCTGCATCTTCTATAACAGCATTCGAAGAAAACAAGAATTCTCTTTAGTTATAAATACAATTAAGCTCACCCTCTGGAAATAACTATATCAGAATAACCCTTCCTCTGAGATTAATCAGAAAATGTGCATAAAAGCTGTAACAACAACAACAACAAAAACTTTAAAAGATCAAAAAGAAAGTGTCAGATCTGCTCTAGTCTATTCATTAGAAGTAAATCAGTAAGCCCAGCCCACACTCAAGAAGGTTATCATACACGAGCACAATTACCAGAAAGTACAGATTATCTGGTGTCCATCTTCCAGGCTGTCTACACAGTACATCATAGTAAAGCAGCTGAAAGCCAAGACAGAGGGAAGACCTTAAAAGCTACCGGAGCAAAAACGGACCTTATCTTCAAAAGAATAAAGCTGACATCTGACTTAAAAATTTTAAAGAACTGACAACCCAACATTTTCAGAACAACTCCCCCACACACACACTCACACACAAAGCATTGTCTCAGTTTGGGACAAAATAAATACCAAAATGAATTCTCTGGCAGAAAGAAAATGGCCTCTGATGGAATTTCCTGAATGCAGAAAACACTGAAAAGCACAGGAAGGGGTTTAAAATGTGAGTAAAACAACAGAAATTGGTTATAACACATAATCTAAAACTTGTGAAGTTTTAAATTCATGTAGAATTAAACTACATGAACAATTACACAACTACAGGAGTAAGTTAAAGAGGTGGAAATATATTAAATTCCTTTTATTTTCCAGGAAGTAGGGCAAGTACTAAAGTAAAATCAAGTTAAGGATATGCATATCTGACAAAGAAGTCAGACCTAAAATACATAAAGAAAATCCAAAACTCAAAAGTTTAAGAAATTCAATTAAAAATGAACAAAAGACACAGACAATGAACCAAAGAGGACACAGAGATGACAAGTAAGAACATAAAGGTGTTCAACATCTGATCCATTAAAGAAATGCAGATTACAAGCACAATGAGGTATCACTCCATACCTGAAAGAATAACTAAATAAAAACAAATAATGACACTGGCACACACGGATCAGGATGTGGAGAAATGTAAAGAATGGAAAACAGAAGAGTGCCTTTGGAAAACAGTTTGGCTGTTTCTGAAACAAACTATATTTACCATATGACCCAGTAATGGCACTCCTGGACACCTACTATAGAGAAATGAAAAAAAAAGAAAATCTATGTCCACAAAAAACATGTACAAAATTGCTCACAGTACCTTCAATGATACGAGTAAAATACTGGAAACAAAGTGTCCCCCAGTAAGTACATTCATAGCCAGAATAAACCTAAGAAACAAAATATTAAAATGCACAATAACTTGGAGGGATCACGTTGAGTGAAAAAAGACAATATCAAACAGTCACATAATTATTAAATTTTTAATATTCTTGAAAAACTATATACATAGAAATAAACTATATACATATACACCATTTTAGGGTCAGGAATGGTGTGGAATATATGGCTGGATATAAAAGGTAGCATAAGGGAGATCTTTGTGGTGCTAGATAGATCAGTACTTAGATTGTGGGTAGTTACACAAATCTACACAAGTGGAAAAATAACACAAATTTGAAAAATTAACACATATTTTATCAATACCAGTTTTGTGATATGATGCTTTACTAAGACTGGAACCACTGAAAGAAACTTGATGAAGCACACATACCATACTGAAAATTTTCTGAGAATACATAATTAACTCAAAATAACTTTTTAGGGTTAACTGAAATAGGTCAGGGATACTATATCTTTAAGCTAATCAATAAAAGAATAATAAAATTAAGTATAAATAACATGCTAATACAGGAAGAAGATAATATTAAAAACTTAACTAATACAAAACAGGCATAAAAGAATATGAAAATAAAAATGTCAAATTTATAAATAATTAAATATGAAGGAGTTAAATACCCAAAAGACTAAAATTGTCAGATTGGATAACACAGTAAAAATCAAATGCATACTGATTACCAAAGATATAAATTAATAATAAATAAGAGATACAGTAAAGATGAAGTAGGAAGAAGGGAAAAAAATACATCACACTTCAATTAACCAACAGAAGTCTAGTACAACAAAACTAATATCAGACAAGTAGATGTCAAGAAACACTACTGGACACAAAAATGGACAATCCCTAGAGACAAAGGGTCAATTCAACAAACAAGAAGAAACAATCTTGGCAATCTAAAAAGATAATCACAAAACAGGTAGGGCATTCCGCCTAAGATCAGGCACAAGACAAGGATGTCCCCACTCTCACCACCATTATTCAACACAGTTTTGGAAGTCCTAGCTACAGCAATCAAGTGAAGAAACAGAAATAAAAGGAATCCAGAGCAGAGAGGAAGAAGTAAGGCTCTCACTGTTTGCAGATGACATGATACTATACCAAGAAAACCCTAAAGATACTATCAGAAAATTATAGAGCTAACCAGTGAATTTAGCAAAGTGCAGTTCACTTGAGTCGCTCAGTTGTGTCTGACTCTTTGCGACTCCATGGACTGCAGCACGTCAGGCCTCCTTGTCCATCATCAATTCCTGGAGTTCACTCAAACTCACGTCCACTGAGTGGGTGATGCCATCCAGCCATCTCATCCTCTGTCGTCTCCTTCTCCTGCCTTCAATATTTCCCAGCATCAGGGTTTTTTCAAATGAGTCAGTTCTTCATATCAGGTGGCGAAATTACTGGAGTTTTAGCATCAGCGTCAGTCCTTCCAATGACTGTTTAGGACTGATATCCTTTCAGATGGACTGGCTGGATCTCCTTGCACTCCAAGGGACTCCCAAGAGTCTTCTCCAACACCACAGTTCAAAAGCATCAATTCTCTAAGTGCTCAGCTTTCTTTATACCTCAAATCCATACATGACCACTGGAAAAATTATAGCTTTGACTAGATGGACCTTTGTTGGCAAAGTAATGTCTCTGTTTTTTAATATGCTGCCTAGGTTGGTCATAACTTTTCTTCCAAGGAGCAACCATCTTTTAATTTCATGGCTGCAGTCACCATCTGCAGTAATTTTGGAGCCCAAAAAATAAACTGTCACTGTTTCCATTGTTTCTCATCTATTTGACATGAAGTGATGGAACCAGATGCCATGATCTTAGTTTTCTGAATATTGAGCTTTAAGCCAACTTTTTCAATCTCCTCTTTTACTTTCATGAAGAGGCTCTTTAGTTTTTCTTCACTTTCTGCCATAAGGGTGGTATCATCTACATATCTGAGGATAATGATAGTTCTCCCGGCAATCTTGATTCCAGCTTGTGTTTCTTCCAGCTGAGTGTTTCTCATGATGTACTGCATATAAGTTAAATAAGCAGGGGACAATATAGCCTTGACATACTCCTTTTCCTATTTGGAACCAGTCTGTTGTTCCATGTCCAGTTCTAACTGTTGCTTCCTGACCTGCATACAGGTTTCTCAAGAGGCAGGTCAGGTGGTCTGGTATTCCCATCTCTTTCAGAATTTACCACAGTTTATTGTGATCCACACAGTCAAAGACTTTGGCATAGTAAACAAAGCAGAAATAGGTGTTTTTCTGGAATTCTCTTGCTTTTTTGATGATCCAGCAGATGTTGGCAATTTGATCTCCGGTTCCTCTGCCTTTTCTAAAACCAGCTTAAACATCTGGAAGTTCACGGTTCACGTATTGCTCAAGCCTGGCTTGGAGAATTTTGAGCATTACTTTACTATCATGTGAGATGAGTGCAACTGTGTGGTAGTTTGCTCATTCTCTGGCATTGCCTTTCTTAGAGACTGGAATGAAAACTGACCTTCCACTCATGTGGCCCCTGCTGAGTTTTCCAAATTTGCTAGCATATTGAGTGCAGCACTTTCACAGCATCATCTTTTAGGATTTGAAATAGCTCAACTAGAATTCCATCACCTCCACTATCTTGTTTGTACTGACGCTTCCTAAGGCCCACTTGACTTCACATTCCAAAATATCTTGCTCTAGGTGAGTGATCACACCATCATGATTATCTGGGTCATGAAGATCTTTTTTGCACAGTTCTTCTGTGTATTCTTGCCACCTCTTCTTAATATCTTCTGCTTTTGTTCGGTCCACACCATTTCAGTCATTTATTCAGCCCATCTTTGCATGAAATGTTCCCTTGGTATCTCTAATTTTCTTGAAGAGATCTCTGGTCTTTCCCGTTCTGTTGTTTTCCTCTATTTCTTTGCATTGATCGCTGAGGAAGGCTTTCTTATCTCTCCTTGCTATTCTTTGGAACTCTGCATTCAGATGCTTATATCTTTCCTTTCCTCCTTTGCTTTTGGCTTCTCTTCTTTTAACAGCTATTTGTAAGGCCTCCTCAGACAGCCATTTTGCCTTTTTGCATTTCTTTTTCTTGGAGATGGTCTTGATCCCTGTCTCCTGTACAATGTCACAAGCCTCCATCCATAGTTCATCAGGTACTCTGTCTATCAGATCTAGGCCCTTAAATCTATTTCTCACTTCCCCTGTATCATCATAAGGGATTTGATTCAGGTCATACCTCAATGGTTTAGTGATTTTCTCCACTTTCTTTAATTTCAGTCTGAATTTGGCAATACTGAGTTCATGGTCTGAGTCATAGTCTGCTCCCAGTCTTGTTTTTGCTGACTGTATAGAGCTACTCCATCTTTGGCTGCAAAGAATATAATCAATCTGATTTCAGTGTTGGCCATCTCGTGTGTCCTTGTGTTGTTGGAAGAGGGTGTTTGCTATGACCAGTGTGTTCTCTTGGCAAAACACTATTAGCCTTTCCCTGTTTCATTCTGTACTCCAAGGCCAAATTTGCCTGTTATTCCAGGTGTTTCTTGACTTCGTACTTTTGCATTCCAGTCCCCTATAATGAAAAGGACATGTTTTTTGAGTGTTAGTTCTAAAAGGCCTTGTAGGTCTTTATAGAACTGTTCAACTTCAGCTTCTTCAGCATTACTGGTTGGGGCATAGACTTGGATTACCGTGATATTGAACAGTTTGCCTTGGAAACAAACAGAGGTCACTCTGTCATTTTTGAGATTGCATCCAAGTACTGCATTTTGGACTCTTTGTTGACTATGATGGCTACTCTATTTCTTCTAAGGGATTCCTGCCCACCGTAGTAGATATAATGGTCATCTGAGTTAAATTCACCCATTCCAGTCCACTTTAGTTCGCTGATTCCTAGAATGTTGACATTCACTCTTGCCATCTCCTGTTTGACCACTTCCAATTTGCCTTGATTCATGAACCTAACATTCCAGGTTCCTATGCAATATTGCTCTTTACAGCATCAGACCTTGCTTCTATCACCAGTCACATCCACAACTGGGTATATTTTTTGCTTTGGCTCCATCCCTTCATTCTTTCTTGAGTTATTTCTCCACTGATCTCCAGTAGCATATTGGGCACCTACCAACCTGGGGAGTTCATCTTTCACTGTCCTATCTTTTTGCCTTTTCATACTGTTCATGGGGTTGTCAAGGCAAGAATACTGAAGTGGTTTGCCATTCCCTTCTCCAGTGGACCACATTCTGTCAGACCTTTCCACCATGACCCGTCCATCTTGTGTGGCCCCACATGGCATGGCTTAGTTTCACTGAGTTAGACAAGGCTCTGGTCCATGTGATCAGATTGGCTAGTTTTCTGTGATTATGGTTTCAGTCTGTCTGTCTCAGCAAACTCAAACAGGGGCTCTGTATCAACCTAGAGGGATGGGATGGGGAGGGAGATGGGATGGAGGGTCAAGAAGGAGGGGATATATGTACACCTATGGCTGAGTCATGGAGATGTTTGACAGAAAACAACAAAATTCTGTAAACCAATTATCCTTCAATTAAAAAATAAATTATTTTTTTAAAAAACAAGGCAAATGAGAAATAGATAAATCCACAATCATAATTAGAATTTATAACATGTCTCTCTCAGACGTGACAGAATGAAAAAAAGATCAATAAGGAAACATTCTAAATAATGTTGACCTAATTAACATACATAGAACAGTGAGCTCAACAATTGCTGAATGTTAAATTCCTTCCAAATGTAAAAGAAATGGTTATCTAAGTAGACTATGGGCAGTTCACAAAGCAAGTGTCAACAAACCTCAGAATGAGACCTCTGAATACAGTAAAGTAAGCTAGAAACCAATAACAGAAAGGTAACATGAAAACCAAAGCATGTCAATTAAGCAATACATTCTAAGTAAACCACGGATAAAAGAAACTATATTAAAAATTAAACATTTTAATCAAATGATAAGATACAACAAATCAAAATTATGGGATGCAGCTAACACAATGCTTAGATTCAGACTTAAATGAATCTATTTAGAAAAATTAAAGCATAAAATGCGATGAGCTAAGCATATTGTAAAAAAGCTAAAATAGAACATATGCAAAACCCAAAAAAGGAAGAAAATAACATAGGTTAGGCCAGAATTGAGGAAAATTTTTTAAAAATACAAAGAAAATTCAAGAAAGGCAAAAGTTGGTCTTTGAAAGAAATGGATTAATAAAATAGGTAAACCTCCAGCAAAGTTTTAGAAATTGGACATTATACACTTTTTAAATTTCTGGTCATCAAAAGATACAATTATGGGAGTCAAAAGGCAAAACACAAAGCAGAAGAAGACAGGTGTGATACGTATGTTCAACAAAAAAGTTGTATTCAGAATATATTTAAAAAAGAACCTTGTCAGTCAATGAGAGAAGGACTGACAATGTCTATAGATGCGGAAACAGTGTCAGACTTTATTTTTTTGGGCTCCAAAAACCACTGCAGATGGTGATTGCAGCCATGAAATTAAAAGACACTTACTCCTTGGAAGGAAAGTTATGACCAACCTAGATAGTATATTTAAAAGCAGAGACGTTACTTCGTCAACAAAAGTCTGTCTAGTCAAGGCTATGGTTTTTCCAGTGGTCATGTATGGATGTGAGAGTTGGACTATAAAGAAAGCTGAGTGCCGAAGAATTGATGCTTTTGAACTGTGGTGTTGGAGAAGACTCTTGAGAGTCTTTTGGACTGCAAGAAGATCCAACCAGTCCATCCTAAAGGAGACCAGTCCTGGGTGTTCACTGGAAGGACTGATGCTAAAGCTGAAACTCCAATACTTTGGCCACCTCATGCGAAGAGTTGACTCATTGGAAAAGACCCTAATGCTGGAAAGGATTGGGGGCAGGAGGAGAAGGGGACGACAGAGGATGAGATGGCTGGATGGCATCACTGACTGGATGGACATGGGTTTGGGTAGACTCCAGGAGTTGGTGATGGACAGGGAGGCCTGGCATGCTGCAATTCATGGGGTCTCAAAGAGTCGGACACGACTGAGAGACTGAACTGAACTGAATTGACAAAACAGAAAAGTGGACAAAAGACATATAGAAATTCCACAAAAGAGGATTTCTAAATGTCGAACAAACATGCAAAAAGGTATTCAACATTGAGAAATGCAAATTAAATCAATAATGTGATACAACAAGTACCCTAGAGTAGTTAATGGGGGGAGGGGGAAGAAGACTAAAGCTGGCAGTAGCAAGTAAAGGCAATGATATGGATGAGGATTTTCATACATTATAAGAAGAGATTGACAACTGATTTGGGAAACAGCTAGATGGAATATACAAATGTTGAATATATACCTTAAGACCCAGAAATTTCACTCCTGAGAAATGCACACTTGTGAACATCAAAAGATACATGTTAGAACATTTATGGAAGTTTTATTTATAATACAGTCAAACACTGGGGAGGGGGTAGGCAAAATTATAGTCAACAGTCCCTGATAGCTCAGTTGGTAAAAGAATCCACCTGCAATGCAAGAGACCCCAGTTCGATTCCTGGGTCGGAAAGATCCACTGGAGAAGGGATAGGCTACCCACTCCAGTGTTGTTGGTTTCCCTTGTGGCTCAGCTGGTAAAGAATCTGCTTACAATGTGGGAGATCTGGGTTCAATCCATGGGTTGGGAAGATCCCCTGCAGAAGGGAAAGGCTACCCACTCCAGTATTCTGACCTGGAGAATTCCATGGACTCTACAGTCCATAGTGTCACAAAGAGCCGGACACAACTAAGCAACTTTCACTTTCACTTTCTTTCACAGTCAACAGAAGAAAGGAAAAATATATTCCAGTGTACTCATGCAATGAAAAATGAAAGACAGCTACAAAGAACAAGATAATGAATCTCACAGACACTAAGCGAAGACAAAGGAGCCATGTACAAAAGTATATATATTCAGGCTGTAATATATAAAATTCAAATACTTATCTATGGGATGGAAGTCAGAACAGTGTATGATCTGACTTACATGTGGAATCTAAAAAAGCCAAACTCATAGAAACAAAGAGTAGACCGGTGGTTACTAGGGACTGCAGGGTATGGGAAATGGGGAGATGTTGGTCAAAAGGGTACAAACTTTCAGGTAAGAGATGAATAAATTCTAGGATCTAACGTACAGCAATGATGACTACAGTTAATAGTACTGTATTATATACTTGAAATCTAATAAGACAGTAGATTTTTAAAGTTTTCAGCACATACACATATAAATGGTTAATTATGTGAAGGGACAGATGTATTAACTGGCCTTACTGTTGATAATCATTTTGCAATGTATACATGTATCAAATATCTCAAATATCACATTGTACATCTTAAACTTATACAACAATATATGTCAGTCAGTCGGTTCAGTCACTCAGTCGTGTCCGACCCCATGAATCACAGCACGCCAGGCCTCCGTGTCCATCACCAACTCCGGGAGTTCACTCAGACTCATGTCCATCAAGTCGGTGATGCCATCTAGCCATCTCATCCTCTGTCGTCCCCTTCTCCTCCTGCCCTCAATCCCTCCCAGCATCAGAATATATGTCAACATAACTCAAATAGTCTGGAAAAAATAAGTGATTCCTTTGGGATTGTTAGGACTGACTGCGGGAACAGAGAATATTATAGAGTGCTGGTAATTTTCTACTCTGTGATTTATGGAAAGGGTCATACTTCTACATTCAATTTGTGAAAAATCCTTGAGCTATGCAATTTTCCTTTGATTGTACTGAATATGTTCTTTCTTAATATTTTTTTTTAAGTTTACAAAGTAAGTTTTACAATCAGAGCAGAGAACCTGGGGTGCCCCAATGAACGATACAATTCAATGATACAACAAAAAAAGAAGTGTGAATGATACACACTTCTCCTAAATGGGGGGCTTAGGAATAGCCTCTACGTATCGACCTAAATGTTTTCTGACAGAAAGTCAAAGTTCAGTTATCTAGCATTCACCGTAAACAAAGGAAAATGAAGAAATGGATATCTGAAGATGAAGTTTAGTCTATTACTGTGATAGATTACCTTCCACAGGCTTGATATAGATTCAAGAGGCTAATTCCCATTCCCAAAATAAATTTTTACAAGTGCTCAAGTCAAGATGAATCCTCAGCAAACATGTCTTAACTGCTGAAGCACATCTAAATTTGTTCCTTAAAGATTATAAATTTTTAACACTCGTATCATTTAATTGCACATCAAATTAGAAGACAAACAATCATTACACTATCTTATACTTTTATACTAAGGTATTTGACCCACCCTACTACAAGGCTGATATACTTGTAAGATTTTTAAATTATAAACTGCTTTTTATTATATTTTCAATAATAAATATACTATTCTTCAAAATAAACATCATTCCAAAAATAGTCAAAAAGATCAATAGAAAATTTTCAAATAAATTCATTTAACTAAAACAGCTTCAAAATGCTGAATACTGACTTCTTACTTTTTATCTATCCCTTTTAGGCTGTTAACTGAAAAGAAGTTAACATTACTAGCTCTATTTAATGGCAAACATCAATCTTTCCAGAAATACTTGTGTAATTGTCTACGAACATGATAGCTTAGGATCAAACTGAATTTCCCAAAGCATTACTATATAAATTATCCAAACCTAATTTGTGGTCCTGTTATTTTGACTTAATCTGAATTCATAGTACAACAAGGAGAATAAAATCACCCAAACACTTATATACATTTGATGAATATTATATTTCTATCATTTACAAGCTAAAGTATATTATTTAAATTAAGCAAGAAAAATGACCACTGCTTTTACAACGCCAGTTTTAGTTAGATTTTAAACAAATTTATAAATATATATTGCTAGTTCAATTCCCCAATTTTCTGTTTGTTACTCCTCAACATAGAGAAAAATAAGAAGCAAGGCTCACTCTGAGGATTTTGCCGTAACAGGTGCACCTCACAGAACTGCGGACTTTTTTTTTTTTATTCCACACCTTGTCTTTTCTTCATGCAGAGCAAGAAAAGTGCTTATATTCTTGTGAATTTACAAAAATGCTGTAAAACACTCTCTGGAACTGATCCCAAATATGAAATGCAAAGAGGGATAGAATCCTAATAGTATTCAATGAAATACAGCACCTAAAATGGCAGAATAGGAAAAAAAAATTATACATAATAAAGCTCTATTTCAAGTTTGGAACCAAGAGAGGGGAGGTCTCCTCTTCCATAAATCTTTCAGAGAAATACTGAGTAGAGCACAACTCTGATGCATTATTGAACAGGCAAACCCTAGCACAGTAATTGATGGTGGCACTCTGATTTAATGATCCTTATTTTTAAAGCTAATTAAAGAAATTGAATTGCATGTTCAAAGCAGATTTGCTTAATGTGACGAGACTATTTTGGACATAAAGTAGCTCACAGTTCCTGAACTAAACAAGTTACAAAATGGAGCAGCGAGTTTTAAGGAAGGGAAGGGGCTTGGGGGGAGTGGGGCTTTAAGACAAGACAGTGTATAATTTTACATTTTCTATGAGACCTTCCTTTCTTTCATTGGAATACTTATTCAGCACCTGAAATGTTCAAGACATTCGGCTCTAGGGGATGGGACAGTAATAAAAGAGGTGTCTGTGGAAGGCTGTGAAAAAAAGGGCAACAAATCATTTTCAGCTCCTCTTCACAAGAACAAGTCTATTCCCCTACCACAGAATCACATACAAAAGTCCTTTTTTTGTATGTGATTCAAAAGTAAATCAGTAGTAAAGTAGTAGTAGTAAAAAACTATTAATTTTATTCAATATTGACTCTTAAAAGTATGTCTTTTAAAATTCTGTGTTTCAAAGTGGTAAGTAAATATGAAGTACTTCTCATATATTAAAAATACATTCATCACAAGAAAAGCACTATTGTTTGAGTTGCAAGCTAAACTAGGTTATTTTTTTCATGGGCACTGTATTACTTGAAAAATGACTTAAATCCAAAAACTGATTATACAGACTTTGGTATATGGCAGACACTTTCTCAAAAATAAAGTATGCCTGACACTTCAAAGAAAACAACTGACAGTAATTGTTGCCAGTAGTAAAATTTGAGCTTTCAAGTAAAAATTAAGAATTTTGAAAAACTTGCATCTGCCAACCTGGGCTTGACGCTTTTCCATAATTTAAAGACTCTATTGATAAGATCAGAAGCAATACCAGCAAGTCTAATTTTCTGATACTATGTAATGAAAGGTGAAGTGCAATTTTTCTATTTTTCAGATTTTCCAAATGACCAATGTAATATAAAATTGTGCATGGGTAATGAAAGTAAAAATTCAAAGCACAGGGAAGTATTCCCTGTTTTGGTTTCAGATTCCACACTGCAACTAGCCTCTAAGAAACTAACAAGAGTTTGGTGCCCTATCAAATAAGGATAACCACAGTTATCTGAAGGCTATATACACCCCTCTCCTTTCCATCTACATACTTGTGTGAAGCCAGATTTTCTGATATTCATAAACTAAAACAACAGATCCAAACAGATCAAATCCAGAAGCAGATATGAGAATCCGATATCTTCTACTGAGCCATGTTAAAGAAAAATGCAAAAATGTAAAACAATGCCACTCTTTTCACCAACTTTTAAATGTAATGGGCTTATTACTGTGATTTTTTAGGTACTACTAAGTAAATATTTACAAAAGTTCTCAATTTTAATTTCTAACCTGATATAAATATTGATGGATAAAACCACAGAAACAAAAGCTCTTTGAGGTCCTCAGAAATGTTTAAGAATGTAATGGGGTCATGAGAGGAAACTGAGAGCCACGGCCTTAGAACATTAAATCTCCACAGAAGAAGAAGCAATAAACAGAGAACGGGTATTTACTGAGCTCTTGGTAAACACTGGGCTTAGGCCTTCCGTTTTTAAAATCCATGCTATTTAGCTCCCATTTTACAACTAAAGGAGGAGCAAAAAAGGGCTCAGTCAAGATTAATACATATTTTTTTCATTTAAAGAAATAAACTCACGGTTAAGATCATTGTCGGTCTCTGAACAACACTACAACACTGCCAGCATCTGAGAGCAGATAATCAACACGAAAGCCTCGAGATAACCAGGAATTCCTTACATTATGTTCATTATACTGTTTTCAAGGACAGTGAAACAAAAAGCAACAGAGCGTTGTGATTAAGACCTGAGCTCTGGAGTCAGCTTGCCTGCATTCAAATACCAACTCCCTCACCTAACCTCTCTGTGCTTCCATTACCCCTCTGTAAAATGAGGAAAATATTATCCTCTGCTTTATAGTATTGTCGTAATGATGAAACATGGAAGAGCTCCTGGCACGCAGTAAGAACTCCTTCCAAGTTAATTGTGATGATGATGAATGATGAGTGATGTATCTATTTAATATGGTTCCTAAGAGAAAAATGAGGGGTCTTCAAAGTAACTTTAGTTATTTGGCTAGTTTATTGATATAAAAAACTAGTTATCTAGCAAGGAAAGACAAATTATTAATGCACAACAGTTCTGAATATTCAAGAACATTCATGTAATCATTCATTGTTTACTGAGTCTGAGTTAAGTGTCATGTTAGGGACAAGGTATTCAAAGATGAACGTGTCATGGATTTTATTCCAAAAGTGGGAAATGGATTCCAAACAAACCTCCAAACAAATGAATTCTTCAGCCCCTTCTCATGCTTGTTAAGAACAAATGGCGCAGTGGCGCGCAGCATAGACACCACTAGTCTAGGCATGTGTGTTGATGTGTATTTACAGAATGTCTTTCCTTTATTTAAATCTCAACACTTCTGTGCTTTCTGAACAAAATTTCCAAAGAAAAAGAGTGTAAAGAATGTAGCTTGACCAAAAATAATAGTCTTATCAAAGTATGCTGGAATTTTCTACAGTAAAGGGGCAAAGGTATAAAAATTAACTTTATTTCAAATGTCACCACAAATTTTAGAAATTAAAAATTTAGAAAAATGACATGTTAGAATGTTTGCAGTGTTTTTTCTACCAGTCCCACATTTCTAGAAGATAAAATTGATTCACTGTTCACAGTCTGCTTAGAGAAAAATAAAAATAAAACCCTCTAGACAAGTATAAATATATGAAAATGGGCACATGAAAACTGATGTTACTTTACCATGCTGGCTCTCCATCTTACTATTACTCTACCCAGTCCATTTACTTTAGAAGTTTGCCTAATTATAAATAAAAGGAGAGTGAAACTTCTGGTTTATATTTACAAGGATTTCTGATTAAAATTTAGGAGAGAGAATTCAAGGGAAACAGCAAATTTTAATACATTTGAATTTACAAAAGACTGAATTTAAATTCATTTCTCTTTATGATTGCTATTAACTGTTTTTTTTAAACTTATTTTTTCCTTTATGTTATAGAACTAAGGATTTAGAAAAAGTGTAAATTAGAAGGAAAAAAAAAGTATTGGCTTCAGAGTCACACAGACCTAGATTCTTCCCCTAAATCTACCAACGAATAACTGTATGGTCCAGACAAAGTTATATAATCTCTCTTAGCCCCTATTTCCTCACTGGACAAAGTGGGGAGAAACCCCACCTCAAAAAACTGATGGACTGAATAAATGAGACAGAGTCCATAGCACACAAGGGTTTCCTAAAAGGAATTGTTCTTACTGTTGCCATACTTCAAATGCAAATCAACCTCTATTGTTCTAAATTCGTGAGTTAAAAAACTGATTTAGATTATACTCAGTAAATTTCTTATTTTTTTCCCTCTTCTCCAAAGACCATTTAACTTTGTCACAAAAACACCATACAATTAGCACCATTTGCTGTTTTAGACACACATGCATACTCAATGGCAAGATGGTGTTGCATTTTAATCCAGCACTGTATAAAAAGCTTGAACATTGCCTTCTTGCCCAGGATAAAACAAGAATTTTAGTCCCTTCAAAGGCTCTATATTTACAAACTTTTAGTTAAAGGAACAAACATTTAAAAGCTGTTATTGTACCAAAAATAAAGTATATGAAATTCTGACAGTAAATAAACTTTATGGTAAATGCAAAAACATGAGACTCAACTCTTCTTGTAACTTCTCCTAGATAATGTACATTGAAGTCTTACAGACACTTTCTGTTAGGCTGCTGTAATGCTCAATCATAAAAGTAAAACCATTTTAAGGGTAAGAAAAATATTTTTTAATTTTCATGGGCAACATCAACTGGGAAGAATTCTATTTGACTTCTAGATAATTCTTGTTAATGGGTTGAGGCATATATTCTTTCTCTCCATTCCCCTCCCTTCACACCAAGTCATAATTTAACCTAAGCATTCTTGAGAGACAGTAGTCATTTCCCTTTTCCTGACAGCAAGCTTGCAGATGAATCATCTTCATTTCAGTCTCAAATTAGAAACTATCAACACAGGGTTACATTTTCATCTTTAATATAGGTAATAAATCAGACTGAGGAAACACAGGCATTTCTGCTCTTTGAGACAAGAATTACACAAAATAGTGGGGGTTTATTAATTACCTAAGTCAAAACAGAGCAAGCAAGTGCTCAATTATCAAAATTTTCAACTTTTCATCAATCTAAAAATCATAAATGTAAGAAAGTGTTAGAGGTGTTGATATTACTGCTTAAAAGCAGCATACCTCAACACTTTGGCCATGAACTTGATTTATCAGTCTTACAAATACAGAAGAGTGGCTCTTTGGGCAGGCCCCAGCATGGTGATGTTCCATCTAATACCCTCTGCTGATGTCAGGTATTTGAAAGTGACCTTCTGAAGTTTACTGTCAGTGCCTGGTGGTTCAGACAGTAAAGAATCTGCCTGCAGTGCAGGACCTGGGTTCGATACCTAGATCAGGAAGATCCCCTGGAGAAGGGAATGGCAACCTACTTCAGTATTCTTGCCTGGAGAATTCCATGGAGAGGAGATTGGTGGGCTACAGTCCATGGGGTGGTAAAGAGTCGGATACAACTAAGCAACTAACACACACACAAAACTCTGAAGTCCACACTGACTGCCTGCTTCTCTAGGTTCTATAAAGTGTGCTTTTGTTTTAAGACAGAGGATCAGAAAAATATACATGGGGTACCTTATCTCATGCATGCTTTAGCAGAAAAGTCATTACTAAATTAGTGTGTATCCTTAGTGTATTTCAGACTTCAAAAGATGAAAGAAACAGCCCTTTGAAGAATGATTCATGTATTTTACAATTATATGTGAGGGTCTTATCCATCAAAATGTCATTAAAACCTTTACCTTCATTTTATGTGGTATGTTTTTTACTACAGTCTTTAAAATGTGCAGAAATAAAAATAAATAATTGTTAAAATATTGTATTAAATAGCACCTTTATGTGGTATGTTTTTTACTACAGTCTTTAAAATGTGCAGAAATAAAAATAATTGTTAAAATATTGTATTAAATAGCACCTTAAGAGATAAAGTTGATACAACTTCAACTTGTTACAAAAAAAAAAATGATATGGAAAGCTGAATGCAAAAGAGCAATGATGATAAAAAACAGAAAGAGAAAAACAGAAAACCTTACTAAAGCCTTCACAGTCTGGCTCCAAAGTTTCCTCTTCTGTCAATAGCCTCCCATACCCTATTTCTCTGATAACACAGGTATATCCGCGACTCTCTGTCAAGATTTGTCAACCTCAGAACTGAAGACTCTCTAAACCCAGCAATTCCCTGTTTGAGGGGCTGTCCTCTATATTAAGGATGTGGAGCAGCATCCCTGGACTCCATACATTACACGCCTCTAGCATTGTCCCACCCCTCCAACCCACAAGCTGCAACCATCTAAAGTGTCTCCAGACACTGTTCAGTGTCCCCTGGAGAGAAAATGTACAGTAAGCCTGAACTGAGAACAGCTCTACATTTGTAAACACTCTTCCCATTACCTGAAATAATTCCCTCTATCTCTACAGAAAACTTCTACTCATTTTTCAAAACCCATCTTCAATGTCACCTCCAATGTGAAGTTTTCCTCTAGTCAAAGTTGGAATTTCTTCCTCCCTCTTCCTTTTATACTACTTAGCTTGTTTTTCTATTTAATGACATAAGATTATATATGTTCTTTCCCTCTAGATAGGTAAGAATCTCCATCTTACTTATTCATTGTATTTTTATTTATTTTAAGTGTTCAACAAAGGTTATTTACTAAATTATTATGAGCTTTCTATTAAAAAAAAAAAAAAAACATGAGCTCCCATACCCTTCCCATTGCCAAGGGGAAATTTGGTTTATTGAATGATGTCTCATATTGATCATCTGGTTCTTTTTTGCCTTTGTCCTGGGAAATGAGAATTAAATTATATACTCAATTTTAGCCACCCAAGAGACTTGGTATATCTAGTTCTCTAATATTTTTATTTGATCTTTATTTAGATTTACATTTGAATCATCTATTAGGATGTTTTGCCCTCAGGAGTTGTCCCAAACTTTTTTCGGAATGTGAACAGATAAAACTTATAAACACAGAAATATAAAACCATGACTTTTATACCGTGAAGACCATATTTTTCGAGAATAAAAATGAAAAAGGACTGAATTACTCTAATCAACACTGAAGAATAATTTCCAATACTTGTTTTAAGTTAAATCAATGTCTCTCCAATAATTCCAAGAAATTTCATAAAATTTCCAAATAAAAACCTAGAAAAATCTGGCTTAATTTTGTGTATATATACATATGCATCTAGATGATATATAGGTAAGCCAACACTTCCCTGTGAAAAAGGTGAACAAACCAGGAACCTGGAAATCAAACAACAACAAAATAAGGAGTGCCATACTCCAAAAAGGCTGGAAATCCCTGACAAGGAGAAACCTTCAGAATACTGCGCCCCAAGGCTAATTTTCCAGATCAGCAGCTTTTGTAACCCTGATATCCACATCATTTCTTCAATGTTAGAATTGGTTTCTGTAACCATAATTTTAAAAAATCTTAGCAATGACAATTTTAAGTATCAGTCCTTTCTAAAAAAGTTAATAATTTTAATTCACAGTTTTCCTAAAAATAACTCAAAATAAAAAGACATTTAACTTAGTACCCTTAGTCATTTCAGAAGGCAAGGCAATTAATTAATCAGGAAAGTAGCATCCACCTATATTGGGTTGGACAAACGTTACAGAATAAATATGCTAATCCAATATCCTCTCGTCTGACAAGTTTCTATTATTAAATTGCTAACGTGTTTATTTCCTCCACAATAGCTGGATTTTTGTCATGAATATGCATTAAGCCCTGCAGTTATTAGCCTGGATGACTAGGTGACAGAGAGGACACTACTTGAGAATTTGCATTTGACAGATCATTGACACAAAGTCACAGTTATCCACCCCCCTTCACTTAAACAGGATCATGCAATAGGAAATGAACTGGAGCTATTAGAGATTATTCAGGTTTAACAGCGCACATCCTTTTAGCTGGTGGTTAGAACAATACACAATGTGGCAGAGTTAACCAGAGGCATCAATTATACTCTCAGACCTGTTAATATTTTTGACAATATTTAAATAGCACATCCCTTCAGGGCATGGCTTTTTTGCCCTCTCAGTTACACACCTGTCAAGTGTTTAATTTGCCAAAGGGAAACAGTTTGATTTCTAAGGGCTGTCTTAATACTGAAGAAGCAAATTGGAAAAATCAAACATTATTGAAAAGAAGTAATGAAAAGGATCTGAGGGGAAAAAAATAGTAGGTTTAATTCAACAAGGCATGTTAACATCTGTCATTAATACAACAATATGATCATGTTCCCCATATGGTGAATATACCTTGGGCTTTTCAATTATTCACTCCCTTTGCTTTTAAAAGGCAGAATGGTGGCAGAGAAAAATTAAAGGGGTCAAACTTTACAGTAATACTAAAAGAGACAGAGATAGTAACTTGCTCCTATCATGCATATAAAATTAAATACTTGAAAATGTAATTTAGGTGAAAGATAATAAATAAAAGTTGGCCATTCATCAGATTTGTATAGCTACTCACTCCTTAGATGCACTACTTAAATATTAAATTACAAATAGTAATAAATTAGCAGTTGGTAAATGATATAGAAAATTTAAATCTAACATGATAACACTTAGAATATATACGTTTAACTTTAAAACAGAAAATATTACAAGTTTTTGAAAATTTTCTCTAGTCAGGCAAGGGAAAAAAATAAATGATTTTGAACTGGTAAAGAATGGAGAGTAAAGTGAAGAGTACAGAAACTGTGGGACGTTATCTATGGTTTCAACAGACACTAAACTCATGGCATCCAGGCACTGTTAACCTTGGTCTGGGGGAGATGTAAGACAAGCTTCAGGGTCAAACGTGGGAAAGGACTGTGCCTTGGGAGCCAAGAAGTCCAAGTTCCACCTCTGGCTCTACTCTCTAAACTAATCTGTTATAATCAGCAGGGGGATGAACAGATAGTTTCCATGGTCCCTTTCAGTATTTGAAGAGGTGACCAATGAGCCAAAAACAGGAAAGTCATGTCAAACACACCTACATAATTCACGAACATCACAGCCTTGAAATATAGTTGACCCCTGCACAACATAGGGGCGAGGAGTGGGGTGAGACATCAATTACGATGCAGTCAAAAATCCAAGTACTATAGCTTTGACTCCTCCAAAAGTTAACTACTAATAGCCTACTGCTGACTAAAGTCTCACCTATAACATATAGTCAATTAACACATGTTTTGTATGTTATATATATTATATACCGTATTCTTATAATAAAACAAACTAGAGAAAAGAAAATGTTATCAAAAACATCAAAAGGAAGAGAAAATACAAGTTTGTACAGTTCAAACCCAGGTTATTCAAGGGTCAACTGTATAACAGCATTTGTCATTAATAAAATGAGATCATACCGTCCGTAGTCCTAGACTACGAGGCTCCATGATATTATCCTCAATAATTTCCAAAGAAGTTTTAGGTTGAATTACATGGGACCCAAATAGTTTTAGATCCCATATCCTAGTTCCATTTGGAAAGGGTAAAACAAGCTCAACAACAAGCAGTCCTTTTTCTTCCCTCCTTTCAGCAGACCTGTCAAGTACAAAAGCTATTCCCCTTACATAAGACTAGATAGCAGGGACATTTTGACAGCTGCTTCACTAGACTAACAGCATTTCCTAACATAATCACTAGTAATTTTTCTTTCAACTTTCCCTCTCATTCAAGTCATATTTCCACATAATACAATAAGGGGAGAAGATATCTGTAAAACATCTTCACATTGTTTAAAAACCAGGTAATTTTCTATACCATAATTACACTAATATCCATAATACTGGTTTCTCCAAAAGAATGCCAATCCATTCTGAAAATGAGTACCTGAAACCAATTTTTTCAATAATTTACAAAGGAAAAAAACACAATTATATATAATGAAACCACCTCTTTTTCTTAACTCATGATTATCACTTTTAAAATCAGTGTGTACAAATTCACTTGAGAGAAATATTTTTAAAGATTCTTCTTGATCTATGTACTTAATTTGGGGGGGGTCATTAAAATAGCTAGATTAAGAAGTTATATGACATTTAACAAATTCCTTCTCTATTGCTACTACTGTTCTTTTTACATTTGGCAGATTTTGGGGTTTTTATTGTTGTTAATTGAAGCTGTTCTTCAACTGAATTATGAAACTAGTCTTCAGGTTTCATGTTAAACTTTTAAGGCAGAATATTGGCTAGCCAGTCATCCATAACCATTAGATTAATGCTAAAAACATCAGAATGAGAATTAACTTGGACTGAAGACATAATTAGATTAACTTCAAACCTTGTGAGGATAACTACCATTTAAAAACTATTTTTAAAAAACCTGAGAAATGGTGATTACATTAAGTAAGTTCAGTGACCATCTGACTTCAGTTTTCATTCTGTCATTGCATTATGTTTCAATTTTAATATAAACGCTAGGACTTTTTAATGCTCATAATTTTTACAGAAATAAACACTGTGTTACATTTAGAAGTCCTAATGTTTATCACCATCTGATGCTGTCATGGTAGCAATTGCTACTTATACTCTTTTTAGAAGTGAGAATTGCAATGCCTCTAACTGATGACAATGTAATTATTCCTTCTATTGTCAACATAGAGGTGATTTCCTTTCCTCACATACATGATTACACATGCAAATCTAGGCTCATCTGAAATCTTCTAAGTGTGCTGAATGTCTGAATTTGAATAAGCACAATCACATGAACCATGAGTCACAGTGATGATGGAAACCAAGCTACAGCCATCCACCCTAAACATATTTTTATCATCTTCCTCTCCTGCAGGAACTCATTCTTCCACTTGCCCACAGCTTTCAACACAATGTCATATCATTTACAATATACAGCCACGACCATTAAGAAAATAACTGAGGGCACAGCCGAGTGGGGAGCCACAGTGAACATGAAGTCTCACTTGGAGGTTTAAATGACCTCATTAACAATTAATTCACATATACAACAATCAGCCTTTCAGAAAAAAACAGGAGACTTGACAAGCTCTATGCCATGCTCTGCAGGCCTCCTGTGGATACACACCATGTCTTACCTGGTCTTTCAGCTGCTGTATGGAAGTCTGAAAGTTCAGAATCTGGCTGAAGAGCGGGCTCTGCAGCACTGACTTGAGAAGGTTCAGTTTGTCTTCATTTGCTGCATCCCCACGTTCCCGCAGCTTGGCCTGCAAGCGCTCTGCTGCCTGCAGGGCCCGATTTTTGTCTAAACCAAAGAGCAGCATTAGTCAGTAACAGGATTCAAAAGACAGGCATCAAACCATGCTTATAGAAATTCTAAAACTATTTCTTGGGAGAGCTGAAAATTGACTTGGACAAAAGAAGAGACTAAAACATGTCACTCTAAATACATTCTTCAAACCTTGAAGCCTCTAATAAGAAAGTTTGTTTAAAAGCAGCCAACTGGTTATAGTGTACAGTACATGCAACTAACTAAGTATGGAAACAAATTCAGATGATGCATATCTGACATGCTTCTAATACCAGCTGTTTCAACTCTTTTATAAAAATTAATTAAAACCAAACATTCTGTGATCTTATAAATGCTATTTCTTTTTTATTAAAAATGTATATATAAGAAAAATTAGAAATGTAACTAATAAGTAGAGGTAAACAATGTCACTGATGAATTATAACAGTTAAAATATAACAATTTCATGTATTAAGAGGCAATGCATTATATATTTTTGCATTTACTTGAAAATACATTACAATAACACATATTCCTTCAAAAACACAATTTTTTAATGCTTGAAATGTCTTACCTCCAAATTAAATAGCATATGTACATAAGCATAAAACTGAATACAATTTATTTATTAATCACCTGTGTAAGGTACAAAGGTGCCAAAGTTAGTATTTTCCATAAGTGTATCCTTAATAATCCTAACATCTAACATGCAAGACTCTAGACAGTTAAATGCTACCATAAATAATAGTTTAAAACATCTCTCAAAATCCCACTCTCACTCCCTCTCTCCCTTCCATGTAAGTGAAGCTACAATTTTTAAAAAATACTGGAGACTGCTAAGATATATGCCCTAACATATTCTCGATGATATCTATTAAAATATATTTGCCATATCATAGTAATAAAAAAGAGTGCAAACTATCACTAGAGACATTTTTTGATAGCAAAAATATGATTACGCAGGAATGGAGAAACTAAAATATTAACTAATGCTGACCATGAGTTCATGCACAAAGTTAAATACTCATATGCAGAATTTAAAAGCAAACAGTAATAAAGGTATGCCTAAGAACTGATTTCAGGTCATATTTCCCATGGTATCTCAAAAAATAAATCTAGTATGAATTCTCACATCAATTCTTGAAAGGTGTACAACTCAGTAATAACTTACAAAATGAAGATTATAGGTAATGGCTTAAATAATTCTGTATTTCCCCTTTGCTGTCCACTTTCTTATGAGGAACTTTCCTATGTAAACTATTAGTCTTTACTCTGTGTGACTTTAGTATAAAATAGGTGATACACGAAATGTGCACCCATGCATTCTTATTATGGTCATAGTACCAGGAACAAAAGTCAACAGTAATGATCCTCATGATCACAAAAACAGTTCCTCCTTTCCTGCCACCCACTTCCCGCTACTCCTCAAAACCTGCAGGTGTCAAGCATCAGCCATGATCATCAATCAAGACATCACAGATACCCTCCAATACCTTCCGATAATCACACCCAAAGAGTTCCCAGGAAAAGGCGAAGACTGCAGTGTCAGATAAGGGACCATGACAGACTGGATGTTCCATACCTGACATACCTGAAACCAGTTCTATAAACCAGCTTCTCTAAAACTAAAGAGCAGTACAGTGTTGTGGGGGTGGAGATCAACACAGAAGTCTAGAAAATTTGTTGGATATTTCAACCTAAATTATCTACTGCAGAAATTAAACTACCATAAATTGTCACTCAAGTTTGTCAACCTATTCGGTACTGTTATAACAGTTTTACCAACTTAAAAGCTCAGTACTATTTAACCTGCCAAGAGTAAAGTAAAAGTAAGACATAGGCAATGACCTTCAGTATTAAAAATATTGTTATACTTTTGGTGCTATCCAGAAACAAACTTTAACCAGAACTGAGTTCATAAATCAGAACTGGGTTTACATTAAGCTTTCTTAAAACCCATATTTGGTAGAACACTTCATATGCTTTTAACTTTTGCTTATAAATGATGTGATTTGACAACACTTCGTATGAAACCATCTAAATATCGAAACACATTGCCCTAGTACACATTGCCCTAGTACAATGATAGTGGATAAAAAAAAATAACCAAATTATTATAGACAGAATTTTAATATGTAGAACATATTTCAAAGATCCCAATGGAAGAATTTTAAATCATTATCAAAACAGGAAGAAATAGGTTCTTACCTATAGTTTCTAACATTTTTTTCCAAATTTCAATGTTCTTCTTTAGAATGATTATAAACCAAGGACTATAATGGAACTCTAGGGAGAAAAGAAAATGAAATGGTTATGTTTTACAACTTTAAAGTTATGTTCTAAAACTAAATATTTTAAAAACCACTTGATACTACTATGATTCCTCTGACCATTAAGATATTGTGGAGATAACTTAAGATAGTTTTCTGTATAGGTTAAAAAAAAAGTATTCATTTTAGGATTTATTCAAAATTGTCTTATATTTGAATAAGATTTGCACAAGTGCATACAGATTGCATTTGTATAATAAGGTAAAAGGCATAAAATCTATTTTAAATAAGTTGGTGCGCAGTTGCTCAGTCATGTCTGACTCTTTGGGACCCAATGGACTGTAGCCCACCAGGCTTCTCTGTCCATGGAATTCTCCAGGCAAGAATACTGGGGGGAGGGTTGCCATTTCCTCCTCCAGGGAATATTCCCAAACCAGGGATCAAACTCATATCTTTTGCATTGGCAGGTGGATTCTTTACCACTGAGCCACCTGGGAAGCCCCAAATAAGTTGGTGGAAGTACCCAAAATATTTCCTTAAAAGCTCCTCAACAGAGACCACTATAACTCTGGATTCACTTACAGATCCTTACCCAAAGTGGAAGGAGCTTACTAGGCTCTGAATAAGAAATTCTGTAGGCAAAAAAATATTTTTAAGATAAAAAGTAGAAGATATGACCCTGCTGTTGAATGCTCCTAGTCTTAATTGGGAAGACAATTCAGACACACCAATTAAGAAATGAACTGTGATGCTCAATCAGCGAGTGAGTGCAAGATATATTAAACCATGGATGAAAAACTGAATAAAGGAGAGCACAACATTCCAAAGATATTTTACATTTTTAAAATACCCTCTTGTCAATATCTTTTTCCCTACTCAAAAAAACTCCTTCAACCCACACAGATCTCATCTTTCTCTGATTATACTCATCTAAACTCTTTCAAGTACGGGATGCAGGTCTCCACTGACAATACCCACATCACTAGCCCATCCTGAATCTCTGCTGTCCAACAGTTTTGTACAACTGACTCCAAGTTATATTGATCCTTCCCCTTGAAGAAAACCCACAGTCATCAGAAGTCAGTGGGTCATTCCTTCAATGGAGAAGAGGAATTCAGAACCAGACATCCTCACTTTTCATCTAGAAGATGAGATAGGGACTTCTCTGAGAAGGAACAAGCTGACCCCCCGTTTGAGAAAGAATGCCTTTGGGAGAAAAGGAAGAATCTGGTATGCAGGAGCAGATGCACAGACCATTGATGGTTAGCTCTGTGTAAACTCTGAGAATAATACCTATTGACCTTTCTTAAGCCAGGTCGGATATACAATTTAAAATGACTCCATTTCAAATAGTCAAACACCTCAAGTACTAACACATGTATTAGAAAATCTCATAAAGTTTTGAAAAAGTAAAGTTATATACATGAGTGCTTGGTATGCACAATAAAATTTAATTCTATGCTCTTTCCCCTATGAAAACTTAACTCAGAAAGATAAAAAGTCAAGAAAAAAGAGCACTGACTCTAACATGAAATTAGGAGTGATATAGCCTTGAACAAGGGGCCTATCATATGAACCTCAGTTTCTTAGAAAATACACTTACTCTTTGGGTATGTTATGAGAAGTGAGATAAACATACAAATTTCCAGCTCGCTGCAAAACACCTACCTCTCTGTTTTTATGATTAATGTTGATCACATGTAGATGAGCATTCCAAGGCCAAGCCTTGCATGGTTTCACAGGGGAAAATATAGGAAGATCTTAAAGGACAATATAAGAATCCTTCATAAAAGAGTATTATTAGGTCCTCTCTCAAAAAATTATTAACTTCTGACAAACAAACAAATGGAAAGATACCCCAATAGCAGGAAGTCCAGGACTACAAACATGTAGTTAATGCAACTGCCCCGGATGAAGCGTGACGGTAATGAAAGGGCATTGACGAGAGAGTCTGATGACCTGAGTAAAAACTTCAGCCTGACCATTTACTAGCTCTACACCCTTGTTATGTCACTCATCTGTCTTTTCTGAACTTGGAATCTATAATTACAAGTGAATGGTATTCATAAAGTTTTGAAAGAGTACAATTATTTACATGAGTACTTGGTATGCACAATAAAATTTAGTTCTATGTATGCTCTTTCCTCTATGAAAAATTAACTTCAAAAGATAAATAGTAGCCATTGCTTGGTGGGGGATGGAGGTTGGCCTATGGATTCAGAGGCCCACTGATTCGTGAGGAGTCTGCAGAGAAAGCACAAAGTAGTTCTCAATTGTGAAACACCCTGGCATCCAAAAGTTCACCTACAAGTCAGTTATGTGGACGTAGAATTGCTTATTCTTTCAGAGAAACCCTTATCATAAATGTTTATATGTATATAAAAGCCTAGACTATTCCTGCAAGCTTTCCAAAGACACTAGTGGTTGGATGTCAAGAGGTGGACAACAGAAGAAAATTTTGAGCTGCATTTCTTCTGAATTTTAATATTTTGTGTCAGTATATGGTGGCCAGATTTAGCAAATAATAATACAGGATACCCAGTTTAATCTGAAATTCAGATAAATGAATAAATTCTAGTACAGGTATATCCCACACAATACTTGGGATATAATCGCACAAAACACTAACTTGTTGATTATCTGAAATTCAAATTTAACCAGGGATCCATTATTGTATCTGGCAAGCCTACTTATGTGTATATGAGCTTAGGAAAAATACAAATTTTAGAAACCATTTTTAATCTAAGGACTCTATGCTTCCTTTAATGACAAATCTTTTAAAAATCCTCTTAATGATTTTAGCCGTTACCTTTCGATTCTCCATCAAGTGGTTGATAACACTGGTTCCAATCGAAGATAAAAATCAAACAGCTTCTTTCGTTTCTTTTAGAAACAGAAACTGATTAATTAGGAATCATTTTACTTTTCAACAAGTTGTACTGGTAATGTGTAGGCACAGCTTTTGTGTAGTTGAGAATCATTACTTGAAACATAAAACAAATCATTCTTGCCCAACACAGATTATATGGCAACTAACAAGTGAAAATGTCTTATGCTAAAAATAATTCTACTAACAGAAACTGCCCCAAATGCATACAATTTTCTAGATATCTTAACTATTTTGACTGTAAAAGAAGTACACCACTAAAAGAGCTTGCTGCAATGGTTCACAGCTTGTCAAAGTTGCTCAGCATCCATTAATGCATTTAAATTTAGCATTCATCTCATTCTTAGCTGCCTCAGCACTACCTGAAGTTAGCAGACAAATGCAAGGCTGTAGTCATTTGTAGGCAATCTGTCGTAAAGTCAATTGGCCATGACAGAAAAACTGACACTGGCAGTCATAATTCATATTCTAGAGTTACTGAACTATTGCTCCAAGAGCACAAAAATGTCCAACTACCCACCAGCATCATGCAATCATCCAACAGAAAATAGTCAGCTCTTTTTTAGCATCTGTTCTGTAGGACTTCTCCCTCATTTTTACAGGCTTGATCAGAAAAGCATTTGTGAACAAAATCTTTCTTTTGAAGTTGACATTTATGAATCTCTCCAAACTCCTTCAATAATAATAGAATTTATTCATTCTTTTTGCTATTTCAAATCAAAGAAAATCTAGTATCCAGGAACCTTGCCTTAATGTAAGTCAAATACTGATTGATGGTCTCATCCTTCCTTTATAAAATGAAAAGATAAATTACCTGTCCAAAATGAATATGCTGAGAGGGGTCACAAGCTTACAAAAGAACTCAAATTCTCTTATTTATTGATTCAGCAACTCACAGAGCGCCTACACGATGAGCATGTTTCTGGGTGGGAGAATTAGAGGAATGAGGACACAGTCTGAGAACTCATGGGCCAAGTGAATGGAAGAAGAAAAAAAAGCAAACATACATTGGAAATAGTAAGAATACAAAAGAGAGATGCCATCAAACCCAAACTGAAGAGAAAAGGGAAAGCTTCCTGGAGGCAGCGGCCCGTGCACGGAATTTTAAAAAACAGTTGGGAGGTAGGACAGAAGGGGTGATGGAAGGCTGCCCACACAGAGGCAAGAGCACACAGTACCTTCTGAGCACTGCAAGCCCTTACTTAGGCCTGGACTGGGCCTGAAGGACAAAGGAAAGAGAGGTGGCGAGGTACAGATGTGGCTACAGGGTAAATCACTGAGGGCCCTGGGTGCCATTCGTGAAGAGTTTATTTAAAACTGAAGCTTCTTTTGGTAGAGTGAGTGATACAGCCAATCTTTGGTTTAGAAAGATCTCTCTGGTGATGGTGTGGAGTATCTATAAAAGAAATAAAAACTGGAAGCAAGAAGATCAGTTAAGAAGCATTTTCAAGAGGTGAAAGAGAAAAGTAAATGAAAATGGGAGACAGATCTGAGGAATAAGAGCTGTAAGCAACAGGACCTGGTGATGTGAAGATAAGGCAGATGAGTCTAGGAAGAATCTCAGCTTTCCTGCTTGAGTTACTGATCGGACGGTAATATTAACACCATCAAGATTGAGAATATTGAAAAAAGTAAGTGATATGATGTTCTAGAAATAAAGCTCTGTCCTGATCAAGAGTTTAAAAGGCTGAGTGAGTGTTACAGTGCCTTATAAGACTGCTAGGCCCCCAAACTTCATTTGTTGAAGCTGTAACCCTCAATGAGATTATATTTGGAGATAGGGTTTTTAGGAAATAATCAAGTTTAAATGAGGTTATAAGGGTGGGGTCCTAAACCAAGAGGACTGAAAACCTTATAAGAAGACAAAGAGATATCTATGTTCCTCTTCCTCCTTCCTTTTCCCCCTCTCATCACATGCAAGCAAGAAAAGAAAAGCCATGCTTTTTCTTTGGAAGTACACAGTGAGAAAGTGGCCATCCACAAAACCAGGAAGAGAGCTCTCACCTTAAACCAAACCCTGCTAGACCTTGAGGGTGAACTTCCCAGCCTTTACAGCAGTGGGGAAATAAATTTCTACTGTTTCAGCCACCCAGTCTATGGCATTATTTACAGCAGCCTGAACTAATTACTGCAGACTGCAACCTTCCCACAGCCCCTGCTCCAAGGAATATGCCATTGCATACTATGCTATGCCCCTCTCCTCCAACCATAACCAAGGAAGCAAAGGGTGGGCCCCTCACTCAATGGAAGACAATCTAAGTGCTGACCTAAGAGGTAAAACTGGGCTAGATTGAGAATTTGAAAGAATTAACCAATTAGTAGTAGAGCTCGAGTTGAAAAGATAGAAGCATGAGTAAGAATGAAGAAGCTAAGGTGGGGCACACACAGGCTTGAGTTATGAGAGACAGAAACAAATCAGTGGACAGAGACAGAAGAACACAGCTAACATGAGGAGAGAGGCAAGTATAGCCTGGGAGACCCAACACAGCGAATGAGAGGAAAGCTAAGTAAAACTGGCCCCCAAGAAACAGCCACTGACATCCATTTTTACCGTGCACTCCACTTTGCCAAAGGTAATCTGTATGAGGCTCTCTGTTCCAATCACACACACCTATTATGCTCTTCTTCGGTACAGCATTATACTATCACATCCCAAATAAACCAGTATCTTTCTTAAGATGAACCCTTCCTCCTTTAATTCATGTGGATACTCTACTTCCAATAAAGATTTGAGGGAACTTACAAGCAAATACAACTTTAATATGAAAACTGAGACAATTAAGAATTTTACAAGAGAGATAGTTACTTCAAAAAAACAGAGCATGGGGAACTTCTACTACACCAGGTGAATAAAATGCTATAAAGGATTCAGTTTTGATCAGAGCCTGAGAAAAGTCATCAGGTTTAAATCAAAGAAATCATAAATCTACTGTTGATAAAGGAATGTGAGATCTGACTAATAAGGTTTCATTCTATAAATGAAACCATAGTAACTGAGGAAAGCATTCACAAGTAATGAAAATATTCCTGGCTAAAATATTCTAGTCAAAGGAGAATAGAAATACTTTCACTTCAAACTCCACTAGAAAAATAAGCCAAACATGTAGGTTAAAATTAAAACACTAAAAAAAAAAAAAAAAAAGAATTTACAATTTATAAACCAGGAGGAAAAAAGATGGAACAAACCATACTCCAGCAATCTAAAAGAGTTTGGGAATATAGAAAATAAAGAAAAAGGAAAAAGCATCATTAAAAAAAGAAAAATGAAATAAATTCAGATACCCATATTCACAATAAATATAAACGGGTTAGACTCACTGAAGAACAGGCTCACAATCTATATCTCAAAAATGAAAATGAGAGTTGTAAACAGTAATGAAAATGAGAGTTGTAAACAGTCTGATGTCAACCTATAATTTTTAATATATAGAATAATATATGCTACACATAAAAAGGTATTTATGTGATTTCATCATTACAACAATGAGTTATTGATAAAAGGACACATTCTAAAATCAATTACAGTTATAGTTACTTTTAGAAGTGGACAGATGGAAGTGGTAGCTTTTGATTAGAGAGAGGTCAAAAGGTGACTTTAGCTTTCTCTACTTTTTTAAGGAAACTATAATTTTAGAATGTTTTAAAATGTCTAAAATGTTTAAAATGTATAAAAATTAATTGAGTTGAAGTATTTATGGATAAAGTGGTGAAATGCATGGTATTTTCTTCCAAAAAAACGGACGAGGACAGAAGAAATATGACTGGACATGAAACAGTGGCTATTAAAAGTGAATAATGGATACATGAGGATTCACTATAATATACACATCATAAAATGTACATTATAAAGTTTTCATAAGGAATCTGTATTTGTACCATTAAAAGCAAATTTATTCTGATTTTCTGATGGCTAGAAGTACTGCTTCTAGTTTTACCAAGCCCTGTGAGATAAGAGTCTTAGAAGCAGATCTATGGCCCCGGATTAGCTAATTCCAAGTGAGACTGAGCAGCAGGGCAGGAAGTGATAAATGACTATTACTGTTCTACTTCCAAACACACACACAGAGCAAACTAAAACCCCCACCACTGGAAATGATGGGTCAACCCAAGAGAGTACATAAATATAAATTTGTTTCAGTTGAAAGAAAACTTATCTTTCATGTATATGTAAATGATGATTCAATATTATGAAAAGTCCCACAATATATTTAAGCTAAAATTATAATATGGGCAAATGGCATATTAATCCACATTTGGAAATACATAAATTATAATCATTACTCTGATCAGGAATCTACATACTCTAAACAAATTTGGTGATAATAATCATCTCATTCCTTTTCCTAGGAATTTTCTAATACGGAGAAAAGAACTTACTGAAAATACATATAGATATTAGGCTATTTAGTAACTTACAGACACACTTACACAACAATGTGTTTATACTAACAAACATTAACTTTATTTAATGTTCATTAACTTTATTTTGGTTTTGAAAGCTACTTCCTTTTATTTTTAAAACTGTTGGCCTGAAGTGAAAGGTTCATTGTCCTTTCAAAAGGTATAACATGTTCTGTCCTTAACTGTGGATTTCCTAAAAGCACAAAGATACTAATTTTATACAGACATTTTGCCAGATTCATATCCACTTCCAGAAACACACACATAAATTATATTTTGTGATGATTTTGAGTCAAGCTCCTTATTTATTGCTCACACTCAAAGATGAAGTCAATTTTATGGTTGAAAGCAGCCTTAAAAAACACGTAGGGCACAGACAAATGTAAGTTTGTGAAGGTCTGGTGAACTATAATTTAAAAAATAACTATAACCATTTAAACAATAAGAATCAGCAGTGTGTCTGTGATTAGAACCTCAGGCTGCTTTATTACTCAATTGACTTTTTGAAAGGCTGGACTTTTTTTAAATATACTACAAACCAATTAAGTTTATAGTCCATTGTACTATATTCATTTCCTTCCTCCTCCATCATCCATATATATTTTTTTTAAAGGACAACCAGGGAGACACACACATACACACTGCTAGAGAACTGGAGATTCCAATACCTTCTCTTGGACAACCATTTTTATGTATTTTCCATCCATTTTGTTCTCTCTTAAAACAATCATCCCTACAGGAAAGGGACCCTCTGCCCAAATCAACTCACACCAAATATGGTGACTCCATAAAAAGACTTAGATGCTTCTGAGAATAAAGATTTAGCCTCTTCTGTTCTCTCATCCCCTAGCTAAACTCAGGAATTCAGGTTGGTGGGCAGTTTGCTCCTGTTTGCCACCACACTGTCAGTGTTGAGAGCCAAGCAGCAACAGGCTGGGCGCACTTCTTGGACAGAACCAGGCAGGGGAATCCCTCCAAGGGCTGCCCCTGCAGGCAAACAACACTGGGTCCACATCAGACTCCAGAGGCAGCCAGCTGTTCATACCGCACTCACTCCAGCCGCATAACTGAACTGAGGGAAACCAAAAATGGACAGGGGGATTAACTCTGCCACAGGATCCTCAGGTGTCATTCCTCCAGCTGCCAAAATCCACCAGAGAAAGTACTGCAGGTGCCTGTCTCCTGCCCTTTGCCTGCCTGGAACGGAGCAATTCTCCAGTGGGCAGGGCCAATGGTGTCCCTGGTGCTTAGAAAAAGCACGAATACACAAAGCATCCCCACAGGACCCTGTAACATGGCCCGGCAGCCGCCAGTCAGTTCTGTGTTAAGACTGACCAACTGCAAGAGGAGGTGATAGACGAAGCTCTGTCGTTCCTGGCTGCCCTCTCAGAGATGAGTTTGTGAGATCTCAGTAACAATACTGGCATATAACAAAACAATTGATGGTTTTGTCAGTTGCAACTCAATGATTCCTTAGGGGAAAGCCCTAAAGAACAGTAAAGAGAGACAGACTTTTCAACACAGATACACTGCGGAACTAGGAGATAGAAGGTCAGAATATCACAACCATACTGCTTCAACTTACCTCCCCATCCAACTAGTTCATGTTCTTCATCAAAGGTCATCCAAGGGCTTTGCCCCATAATTTAAAAAATAACTCTATATCCACCATTCCCAAACAGTTTTTCCTGTTCTGGAATCTTTTCTACAAAAATTATGAAGCTTTGTCTATAGTATCGCCACTTAGCTATCATTTAGCTGTAAGTACTAAACGTAGTTAGATATTTTTATTTTTCCCCATCAATCAGTGCTTCCTAAATTCCGTCTGTGGCTTTCATGATTTCCCTCTGCTGAATCTGGATGGAAACAAAGACAACGTTTACAAACTTTAATCAGAAAAGGGCAGCCTCAAATTTCTAACAGGAAACCCTCTGGGAAGAAAACGGCATACTGAAATGTGACTTAACGTAGCTGTTTTTCTTTCCTGGATTATGCTTGTGGTGACTAGAGGTCTGCACCCATGTTGACTCAGTTACAACCCTTTGCTATGCTGAGAAATACCAGGCATGTGCTGAGAAGAGCTCACGAAAGATCATGCTCTCTTGCTCTGAGTCCATTCTTTGCCATATTTGTCATGGAGCATTTAGAACCCTTAAGTTTAGCTGGCAGAAGAAATTAATGCATTTTTGCAATTATTAATGCTTAATAATTTCAAATATCTTATTTAAAGACATCAGAAAAGTTTGTGACCTTTTACCAAAACAACTTGTTAACACCTTATTTTGTTGATAAGGAGTAAAAGGTCAAAGAGATTACTAACTTTCCCAAGATTACATAACTCAGAACTTTTATTAAGCAATCCTATTTCTACAGCCATTATTATGCAGGGGCACTGTAAAGTTTACATAATAAAACATCAATAACTATCTGAAAGTTTCAACCGAAGGTAGTCTTAATTCATCTACAAGAGGATATGGGGGCAAAAGAAAAATGGAGAAATAATAAGCTTAAAAATCTTACTCCGTTAGATTGGGTGTCTATTAAATTCCCTAAACAATGAACTGTTTCATTTTCCATGTCATTTTGTGGATTTTTTTTTTAAAGCAACTTTATTGCTCAGGTACAAATTAACCACCAAATATTCTCTTAAAGAGCCAAAGGTTTCCTAATATATATTCACCACTGGAATATTTAAAATGTAGGTGTGTTGTAATCCACAACTAAGCCAATAATTTGTCATTTAAGACTGTTAAAATATGCTCTTCAATAACAACTGATAATAAAACTGTATATAAGAATTGGTTTCTGTTGCATCTACTATAATAACTCTTTCATAAGTGAGTTTTTTAGACAATGAACTGGCATTTATTGTTACTCTTTGAAATGAAACCATTTATGAAATAGCTGTCATATATCCCTATCTTCTTAAACACAGCATATGTGCTTCACAAACATGCATACGTTTAAACCTACCAATAGCTGAATATTAGATATACCCACTTTCAAGTAAGAAAACTGAGGCTGAAAGATTGAAGTATTTTCTCCTATACTCATGAAGTATGTAAGCAACAGAGCTAACATTAAAAGCCAATCTGAGTTTGACTGACATGAAAGCCAAGTGCTTTCCACCAAATCATAGCTCTGTGCTCTAATAATAATACTACAGGAAAGAAAATAGCTACTTACCTTCAGATAAGTAGCCTCAAACAGCCATGCTTTCAGAGGTCCCAAACTCCTACTATAAGGCTCTCTTGAAAAAACATTCTTACCATTTCACTAGTTGAGATCCTGGGCAAGTCACTTAACCTCTTGGAGCTGCTGTTGTAAAGTAAGCATTAACAATAACATATGCAAAATGCCTAGAAGAAACAGGCATACAAAAGCCGCTGCTATCATTATTTCGTCTTCTAGTGTCTGCACCAACTCAATAGACATGAGCTTGGGTAAACTCCGGGAGTTGGCAATGGACAGGGAAGCCTGGCGTGCTGCAGTCCATGGGGTCGCAGAGTCATACAGGACTGAGCGACTGAACTGAACTGAGTGTCTGCTGTTTCCAATTTGAACGTAACTCTTTAACAGGAGTGAAAATTTGATCATTTCTGACCTTGGTCTTGTAAGTTACACTATGTCTTACCTATGTAGCAAATAAAGCATTTAGCTTTAGGACAGCTTTCCCAATGCTGAAAAATACACGTACTTTTTGTACTATTAAAGATCCCACAAATCCTTCGCTCTAAAATACTTCAAAGAAGTAGAAATGAACCCAAAGAAAGTGCAGTCCAAAATTCAGCTTAGTCAAATAACTGACACTTTAAAAAGTGTTAAGTTACCAACCAGAGGAGACAGACGGAGAGGGAATAGATGTGGTGTCTGACAAGACAGAGATAAACGAACAGGAAGAAAGGAAAAAGAAATATTGAGGTGAAGAAACTGAAAGGGGGAAGAAATAGAAAGCTGAAGGACAGCAAAGCAAGTTAGAAAGCCCTGAGAAAAGTCCTTAACATTGGCCAGGCTAACAGGAGGTGGAGGGCGTGCTGACTAAGGTCACAGATGCCCAGAAGAACTGAATCATCTCCCTGCCAATGTAAAATCTGATCTCAAAGGAAGAACTGCAACTCAATCTTCCTGTATCCAAACACAGTAAAACTCATTACATTTGAGTCACTATCTTTTGAGTCAGTTATCAGAATCTCCTGAGATAAAGTATGTGAAAATGTTTAGAAAATGGGAAGTTATAGAAGCAATGGCACCGCACTCCAGTACTCTTGCCTGGAAAAATCCCATGGACAGAGGAGCCTGGTAGGCTGCAGTCCATGGGGTCGCTAAGAGTCGGACCTGACTGAGCAACTTCACTTTCACAGTTCACTTTCATGCATTGGAGAAGGAAATGGCAACCCACTCGTGTTCTTGCCTGGAGAATCCCAGGGACGGGGGAGCCTGGTGGGCTGCCGTCTATGGGGTCGCACAGAGTCGGACACGACTGAAGCGACTTAGCAGAAGCATTAGGCATTATTATTAATATCAATGGTATTGGCATCAGAATGGCTGACTGATGCTGTTGTTTCCTATCCCTAACTTCAGAAAATCAATAACGATAAAAAATTATATATACACAGCACTATTTTAGCAAGTTTTAAATAAGCACTTACATTTCCTGAAGCATAAGGCACAGGCAGATTCAGCAGGAAGATACTTGCACCAGATACTTCCATTCTCATACAAATAAATACATACTTTCACATCTAATTTTGCATTCATAATTGTGTTTTTGTTTTTTTAAGAAAGCCATCCTAAATTCTATAAACTTTAAGCACCCCCCAAAAAAAAAAACAAACTGTACTATCTGCCTCTATCACTAAACCATATGGCAAAGAAAAATAAAGACAGGTATCTTGCTTCCGAGCTCTCAATTTTGTAGAAAACAGTACATATTTACACTGCAACAAGATGTGCTAAATTTTGGGAGAGTAAAAGGAACCAATGCTATCAGAATGAGTCAGAAAAAAAACTGGGAACGTGACATGTGAATCGTTCTGAAAGACCTGCAACTTGGGATATGAGGGATAGCCAGGAGAGGGAATGGCATCTCTTACAAATGGAAAGACACCTGCTAAGACAACAAAGCCACATAATTTAATGACAATGGTTCTGTAGCACAAGGCTGCCACACTAGACAGGAGAGGAAAGCCATGTTTTCATGGCCTTCGTGGGACTTTGCCCTACAGGGGGAGAGCAGTGAATTTTAGATACATGGGGCAGGGGTGGCAGGGAAGAGGGGGAGTTACTAAAATTTGTTTTCTGGGGAAAAAAAAATTCTGGCAATAGGCTACATAGTTCATCAAAAATAGAAAAGAACTAGGGATTTCCCTGGAGGTCCAGTGGTTAAGTCTCAGCGCTTCCAACATAAGGGGCCCAGGTTCCATCCTGCAAACTGAGGGTTCATGAGCCTCAACTGAAGATTCCTTACGGCATAACTAAGAAAAAATCCCACAATTCTCAACCAAATTGTGACCTGGCACAGCAAAAGAAATAAATAAATACGTTTTAAAAAATAGAAAAGAACTAATAATAGAACAAACAGACGTTAGGTTGTTAAAAACAGCCCAGACCTGGGGTAGGGTGGGGGGTGGAGGGGGTGGGAATGCGGAAATGTGAGCAAGATTAATGCCAAGAAACAAGAGAGGTGATACAGACACACACATTAGAGAGTATTAAAAGGACCAATGACCACTAGTTGTGTGTTTGGGACAGGTGTAATGTTTGAATGACAGCAGCAGAGGTCAACTCTCAGCATTTCTAATCTGGGAAACTAAAAATACCAGAGCATCATTAGCTTAAAGAGCAGAAAAAGAAATGTCACTTAGAGAAAGGGGGTAGAAATGCATTCCTTTTGGGCATATTGAGCTTGAAATGTCTAGAAAACAGGATATAATAGAATTTAGGCTCCATAAGGGTAGGAACTTTTGTTTGTATTTTTAAATGTTGTTGATTTCTTTTTCTCACTGGACTATATCACCAGCTCCAGAAACAGTGGCTGGCCCAAAGTGGGCACTCAATAAATATTTGCTGAAAGAATGAATCAATTACATAAGTGAATCTAAGGAGAAAAAAATTTGGAAGTATAAATCAGGGAATCCCTGGCCTAAAGATGTTGCTGAAGATAAAGAAGATTAATCAGGGAGAAAATAGAGATTAAGGAGAGAACAGAGACTGGAACTCTGGGAAACACAGACATTTAAAAATAGAACATAAGAATTACTTTGGGGTAAAAATCCATTAGAAGTAAGGGCTCTTCATGCTTTATCACTCTCAACATGTACTTACAAAACTCCCACCAGGGCCAACAGTCTAGGCCAGGTTACTGTTTATTTAGCTGACCCTAAATAAGGGTCATCATTAACATCACATTTGACATCACTTTGGTTCCTATACCAATGTGATAACAAATGACTTATGGAAAGTGAAAGGCGCTCAGTCAAATCCAACTCTTTGCGACCCCATAGACTATACAGTCTATGGAATTCTCCAGGCCAGAATACTGGAGTGGGTAGCCGTTCCCTTCTCCAGGGGATCTTCCCAACCCAGGGATCGAACCCAGGCCTCTGGCATTGCAGGCAGATTCTCTACCAGCTGAGACACAAGGCAAGTCCCTGACTTATGGAAGATAACCTTAATCAAGTCAAATTAAATACAGAAGATCAAAATATCTTAGACATCAAACAATTATTTGTAAGAAAAATTCAAAATCCTAGTGGAATCAAAATATTCCAGCCAGATCCAAGATGAAATAATATCTACATATATGGAAAATCTGGGCTTCCCAGGGAGCTCAGTGGTAAAGAATTTGCCTACCAACGCAAGAAACACAAGAGACGCAGGTTCAGTCCCTTATGGAAAATCCCGTGGAGTAGGAAATGGCAACCCATTCTAGTACTCTTGCCTGGGAAATCCTACAGACAGAGGATCCTGGTGGGCTACAGTCTACAGGGTCGCAAAGTGTTGGACACAACTGAGCACACACGCACGCAAAACATGGGGGAAAAAAAAAAATCTAAAAAATCAGTGATCAGGCTCTCTTATTTACCTCCATGCTGCTGCTGCTGCTAAGTCATTTCAGCCATGTCCGACTCTGTGCGATCCCATAGACGGCAGCCCACCAGGCTCCCCCATCCCTGGGATTCTCCAGGCAAGAACACTGGAGTGGGTTGCCATTTCCTTCTCCAATGCATGAAAGTGAAAAGTGAAAGTGAAGTTGCTCAGTCGTGTCCAACCCTAGTGACCCCATGGACCGCAGCCTACCAGACTCCTCCGTCCATGGGATTTTCCAGGCAAGAACACTGGAGTGGAATGCCAGTGCCTTCTCCGACCTCCATACTAAACCAAAACAAATTCACCTCTAGATCTTCCATTAACTGAACAGGCAAACACTCAAAAATAAAGTCTGTCCACAGTAACTGAAACCAATGTTTTTCATAACCTGTACTAAAGGCTTTCTAGAGAGAATGCAGTATCCCTCTGACAGCAAAGAGATGCCAGTCTCTAAAGCACCTGATAAGCTCCTCAGGCAGCGATAGTCTACACTGCTGAAGACACACTGAGGAAAATCAGCTGATCATTCCCATCATGCTGGCCAGATTCCAAGTGGCTCAGCTAAGGGAGAATTATACAAAGAAGTCAAAAGTGATATGAACCTACTCAAACACAAACCTTAGCCATATAAGATAAGTACTGTGGACCAATTCAATCCCCTAATTACTAATTCAGAAATAATTATAACAGGCTACACTATTTAGTTACCTTATGTAATTCCATAGGCCTCACTATGGCCATCCTAACAACCTGGTATTTTCTCTCTAAAAGTAATTTAAAAGATCTTATTCTTTCAATAAACATGACTATTTGCTCTTAATTAACCCATCTACTCTTTAATCACATACATTAACTGTATTTTACTATGGCACTCAAAGGGCTGTTAAAAGTAAGATTATAAACAAACTTTTACTTTTGTAATAATCCAGAGAGTGTACCTGCTTTAAATGGTGTTGTTCTGGGGTTTGCAGTTTTTGTTGTTAACAAAATTTCAATCAAGTGATGAGAAAGTAGCAACAAACATATAAACGTTAAAAATGGCCTGAGAAATCTGAATGACCCCAGTAAGAATAACATGTTTTCATAAAATAATAACTATCCCTTCTCCAATTCCTGGTGTGTCCAATGATCTTAGGTGTAACATACACTGGGGGGCAATTATTTGGCTAATTCGGGCACCAAATTACTCCTTTGTTATCCAATTCACTGTATGATTGTTACATAAAGTTGTCAAAAGAAGTAACCAATAAAACTTTCAAAAATTATAAGAGCTACCAAAAATATGTACAAAGGTCAGGAGAACTAAGCAAGTACTCTGGAATAAAGCTCGAGGCTCAATACTAAGAGTGACTTCATAACGTCATATACAAAAGCTTGTGGAAAGCCTCAATACTCATGCAACTTTTTTTTTAATTAGCGGACATCTTCAAAAATTAGAAAAATTTAAACCTCCTTATTTTACAATTTACTAGGCATTTTTTTTTAAACAAAACATAACTTACATATTTTGAAACTTCAACTAACATTAAATAGGGGTATTCAAATTTTATGTTGATCAAAAAGGGACAGGAATTTAAGAAGATAGAGCAAAACTACCAAATACAAAAGTCTGACCCAACACAGTTGAAACCAAACAAGCACACTACAAGACAACGAAGTATAAGAGAATCCTGAATTATTAAAAAAAAAACTCTGAATGGTATATTCATACAATGAATTAATACTCAGCAATAAACAGTAAAAAAACACAAGTAAAGGCAACACGGATGAACCCAAAATAGAGTCAAAACAGTCAGACACAAAGAACACACTGTATGACTCCATCTATTTAAAGCTCTAGAGAATGCAAACTAATCTATAGTGACAGAAAGCAGATCAGTGGTTACTTGGAGATGGGGAAGTAGGCAAGGCAGGAAAGGATTACCAAGGGACATGAAAAAAAATCTGCCAGGGATGGACATGCTCAGTCTTGACCGCCAGGATGGTTTCACAAGGGCCAAAACTCAACAAGCTATACAATTTCAATACATGAAGTTTATCACATGTGAACTTCCATTATATTAATACCTCAGTAAAATACTTAAACAAGCCCTCCTCACTCCTTGACAAAAGGGGAGAGCCTAAACATCCTGAGTTTAGCACACAACAGATATTCATTGAATTTAACAGAGCAGCCTAGGGAGAAAAATTCAGGCCAAGGGGGACTGTTTAGACAGAGAAAGATATTGATAGATATATGGCTATGGCTATAGACAAATAGCTGAGAAAAGAAAAGAAGCTAAAGGCAAAGGAGAAAAGGAAAGATACACCCATTTGAATGCAGAGTTCCAAAGAATAGCAAGGAGAGATAAGAAAGACTTCCTCAATGATCAGTGCAAACAAATAGAGGAAAACAATAGAATGGAAAAGACGAGATCTCTTCAAGAAAATTAGAGATACCAAGGGAACATTTCATGCAAAGATGAGCACAAAAAAGGACAGAAATGGTATAGAACAAACAGAAGCAGAAGATATTAAGAAGAGGTGGCAAGAATACACAGAAGATCCATACAAAAAAGAAGTTCATGGCCCAGACAATCATGATGGTGTGATCACTCACCTAGAGCCACACATCTTGGAATGCAAAGTCAAGTGGGCCTTAGGAAGCATCACTACGAACAAAGCTAGCGGAGGTGATGGAATTCCAGTTGAGCTATTTCACATTCTAAAAGATGACGCTGTGAAAGTGCTGCACTCAATATGCCTGCAAATCTGGCAAACTCAGCAGTGGCTACAGGACTGGGAAAGGTCAATTTTCATTCCAATCCCAAAGAAAGGCAATGCCAAAGACTGTTCAAACTACCACACAATTGCACTCATCTCACATGCTAGCAAAGCAATGCTCAAAATTCTCCAAGCCAGGCTTCAATAGTACGTGAACCATGAACTTCCAGATGTTCAAGCTGGATTTAGAAAAGGCAGAGGAACCAGAGATCAAATTGCCAACATCCACTGTATCATCGAAAAAGGAAGAGAGTTCCAGAAAAACATCTACTTTTCCTTTATTGCTACGCTAAAGCCTTTGACTGTGTGGATCACAACATACTGTGGGAAATACTTAAAGAGATGGGAATACCAGACCACCTGACCTGCCTCCTGAGAAACCGTATGCAGTTCAAGAAGTAACAGTTAGAACTGGACATGGAACAACAGACTGGTTCCAAATCAGAAAGGGGTATGTCAAGACTGTGTACTGTCACCCTGCTTATTTAACTTCTATGCACAGTATTCATGCAAAATGCTGGGTTGGATGAAGCACAAGCTGGAATTGAGATTGCCGGGAGAAATATCAATAGCTCAGATACGCAGATGACACCACCCTTATGGCAGAAAGCAAAGAAGAACTAATGAGTCTCTTGATGAAAGTGAAAGAGAACAGTGAAAAAGTTGGCTTAAAGCTCAACATTCAGAAAACTAAGATCATGGTATCCGGTCCAATCACTTTAGGCCAAATAGATGGGGAAACAATAGAAACAATGAGAGAGATTATTTTTATGGGCTCCAAAATCACCGCAGATGGTGACTACAGCCATGAAATTAAAAGACGCTTGCTCCTTGGAAGAAAAGCTATGATGAACCTAAACTGCATATTAAAAATCAGAGACATTACTCTGCCAACAAAGGTCCATCTAGTCAAAGCTATGGTTTTTCCAATAGTCATGTATGGATGTGAGAGTTGGACTATAAAGAAAGCTGAGTGGTGAAGAATTGATGCTTTTGAACTGTGGTGTTGGAGAAGACTCTTGAGAGTCCCTTGGACTGCAAGGAGATCCAACCAGTCCATCCTAAAGGAAATTAGTCCTGAATATTCATTTGAAGGACTGACGTTGAAGCTGAAGCTCCAATACTTTGGCCACCACTGTAAAAGACCCTGATGCTGGGAATGACTGAAGGCAGGAGGAAAAGGGGACAACAGAGGATGAGATGGTTGAATGGTATCACCAACGCAATGGACATGAGTTTGAGTAGGCTCCGGGAGTTGGTGATGGACAGGGAAGCCTGGCTTGCCGCAGTCCATGGGGTCTCAAAGAGTCAGACAGGACTGAGCAACTGAATTAATTGATAAGAGAGATAAATATACACACATATATGTATATTCTGCAGATTTAATCAGTATAAAGAGGCATTCCAGCACTGTACTTTTTCTAAAAGGGAATAGCATGAATACATTCACCACTCCCAGATAAATCATGAATGAAGTAGTCAAGCAGGGGGTCAATGTCAGTCAAAACTTCACTGACTCCTATAGATGAGGCTCCTCCAGTGCTAAAGTAGGAAATAAATGTTGCCCAGAGGCAGACTTCATGTTTGACTTACTAAAACAAATTACCTTCAAAAGCCTGGGGTGGATGGGGGGAGAAAGGCAGGATACTTGACTTAAACCTTTTCAACATTATCCAGTAAAGCCTCAGACAAACTGGACCTGTTGGTGAAGGGGAGAACTAGCAACATACAAGAGAAGCTAGCCATTCCTTGTATAGATCAGAGAGGACCTTTTCAACTGTAGAATAATCTTTAGTATTTATGGTTCTGTTGTCACAGTTTTGTCCGTTTAGTGATGTCTTATGAGCACTAGATAACAGATTCCCATTATCATTTTCTTCAGCTAGGTCCCTGAAGCAAGGCATACTACTGCTGCTAAGTCGCTTCAGTCGTGTCTGATTCTGTGCGACCCCATCGATGGCAGCCCACCAGGCCCCACTGTCCCTGGGATTCTCCAGGCAAGAACACTGGAGTGGGTTGCCATTTCCTTCTCCAATGCATGAAAGTGAAAAGGGAAAGTGAAGTCTCTCAGTCATGTCCTACTTTTAGCAACCCCATGGACTGCAGCCTACCAGGCTCCTCTGTCCACGGGATTTTCCAGGCAAGAGTACTGGAGTGGGGTGCCATTGCCTTCTCCGAAGGCATACTAGGGCCCACCTAATTACATATTGTAAAGTTAATCCAAAATTAACTATATAGGTCTATAAGAACATTTACTTTTAAGCCCAGATCAAGATTTAAACATGCCTTCTCCACTGGCATCCTGTGTACCACATGATGCTCAGCCATATTATACCTCTTTAAAGAGTCAAGAGACACTGCTTCTAACAGATGCTGTTAATGTCAATTCAAATGTATGGATGTTTAATAATCTCAAATTATCCTCACTGAGAATAATGACAATTAGTGAAAACTACTGATCAACAGTTGTACTTGTTCATTTGTATATCAAAACAAGCTGGGCTTCCTCATTTCACAAAATACTTGTTTTCTTTAGGGAGGGATAGCACCTAGGTGCAGAGAAGGCAATGGCACCCCACTCCAGTACTCTTGCCTGGAGAATCCCATGGATGGAGGAGCCTGGTGGGCTGCAGTCCATGGGGCCGCTAGGAGTCCGACACGACTGAGCGACTTCACTTTCACTTTTCACTTTCATGCTTTGGAGAAGGAAATGGCAACCCACTCCAGTACTCTTGCCTGGAGAATCCCAGGGATGGGGGAGCCTGGTGGGCTGCCGTCTATGGGGTCGCACAGAGTCAGACACAACTGAAGCCACTTAGCAGCAGCAGCAGCAGCACCTAGGTGAGAGAACTATAGCTAAGTTTTCAGTTTCTTTGCACCTGTCTATGTCATCCATATTTTTCAATGTGCTTTCTTAATCATCAAAGTAAGTTACTAAAAGAAAAAACTATCTTATGTTTTAAAACATAAGTAATAGAGTAAATGGAAAGCATTCCTAAATGTATTCTTACTGTCAACATTAAATCATCAGCACAAGCGAAATAGGTTTTTCCTTAAGTTTTTGTTTTGGTTTTTTGTTGTCTAGTAACTGATGTTTCTGTTTTATTTCCTTTCTTATAAGTGTTTTACTTTTCACTTTCCCCTCCTGCATTTATTTATAGCACCTCAGATATGGAGGTAGACTGGTTTACAATAGCATAATAATGAATGCTGATTTTGCAGATGTAAATAAACTAAAACGAAGATATAGATAACAATTCCCTAGACCAAACAAATTTAACCACCACAGTCAAGAAGAAAAAAAGCAGGAATTTAAGTATTGTTTTACCTTTTTAAAAAAAAACTCAGTTCTCCAAATCTGGAAGAACTGCTTTAACATTTCTCTAACAAATATAATTTCATCACTTCAAAAAAGCTTTTTTATTTTATGATATAGGATATAAATTACTTTTTAAATTATATTTTTTCAAAATGGAGAATAAATTTCTGGGGGGCAAAAAGACTATGCCAAATATTTGCCCACAAAAATGTGCACAGGATATACACACAATTGTCAGGCCAATATAATCTAAATAACAAATTATACTGTTTTAATCACACTCCAAAACCATCACAAGATGCTGACAATGCTAATAGTTCATCTTTGCCAAATTTAATGTTTTACTCATTTTGTGAGAGAAAAAATATTTTAAGAAAACTGATGCTTTTATGAAACACTTAAAAAGAAAACTAATTCTGTCTACAAAAAGAAAAGGCCAATTTCCCAGTGAACATCAGAAGAGACAAAATGAGTGGCCTCAGACCAAAGATAAAATACCCTTTTCCTCACATAACAGTTTTCCTTTCTTTCCAAACATCAAATTACCAAAGTAATGCTTAGTTACACCACCACAGTAGCCTCCTACAGGACTTCCCTCCCTGACTCCGAAACAGTCCAGTTCTTCAAGGTCTCATGAGTTTACAACCTACAGTCTGAGAGAGCCTTACGGTGTCTGTAAGAATCTATCATGAATTGTGCGTCCCCCCAAATTTATATGCTGAAGTTCTAACCTCCAGTACTTCAGAATGTGACAGTAATCTTCTGGAACGTTGTGTTTATTTTGTGCTCTCTCCAGTGCCTAATTCAGTTTCTCATATCTGCTAATCTATTACTATCTATTCAATGAATGACTATCTTAGACCTTCCTGGGAAGTATCTCACAGGAAAGCAAGGGTATCAGTTTTCTCTATCTAGAAACAGTTCATCTCCTTATTCTTAGCTGCCCATGTGGAAAATGAAAGTGAAGTCGCTCAGTCGTGTCCCACTCTTTGTGACTCCATGGACTACCAGGCTCCTCATCCATGGAATTTTCCAGGCAAGGAATCTACAGTGGGTGGCCATTTCCTTCTCCAGGGGATCTTCCCGACCCAGGGATCGAACCCTGGTCTCCTGCACTGCAGGCATTCTCTTTACTGTCTGGGCCACTAGGGAAGCCCCCACCCATGTGGAATCCACTATAATTATTTAAGCACAGTATATCAACTTCACCATACTACATGTCATTTCCAATTGTATTTATACTGATGCTCTTTTATGCAAGAAACTAATTTACAAGACAAAATAATTCCATTCTTGTTATAAAGATGGGGTTGATAATGTTATGTAACAATGTATTAATAACAATATCAAATGAACTGCTACTTTAGGCCAAATGTGTTTTAAGAGCACATGTGACTGTTTAGAAAATACAACTGGTGCTATATCACCATTCACATGCACCATCACCTGAACTGTACAGGAAGGTGTTTACTTCTTCACTCAATTACAGAATCTTTGGCTGATAGATGTGTATCTTGCTCTAATAACATATAGGGACATTTCCAATCCAATATGTTATCTCTGCCCAAAGATCTTTTGTGAAAAGCACAGAGGGCTTTGTGCATATTGTAAATATACAAAATGGAGCAACTCAACCTGAATCAAGTCTATGACATCAGACTTCAGATGTAATCTGGAGAAAATCATCGGCTCTTAACGCAGGACAGTATCTTCCAGGCAATTCATTACTACTCTCCAGCTTCAAATCCCTTAATCTAAACCCTAGACAATGGGTGCATTTCTTTGGAAAGCAGAGTCCCTCCAGGGGAGGTCACAGCAGCTGAAGACCTGAATCAATGTGAAATTACATTTCAAAGTGAGTGAAGTGAAGTTGCTCAGTTGTGTCCGACCCTCAGCGACCCCATGGACTGCAACCTTCCAGGCTCCTCCGTCCATGGGATTTTCCAGGCAAGACTGCTGGAGTGGGGTGCCATTGTCTTCTCCAAATTACATTTCAAGGCCTTCCATAAATATCTCAGAGCACCAAGCCTTGCAGACATGTAGTCAACTCTGGGGACAGCCTCTACTCTGACACCGTATTTATGCATTCAAAAGTTACCTGACACGCAAAGAGGACTGCAGGGACCAAACAGGGCACTGCCTACATGCCAGAAATTTGGAACACAACAAAACCTGACTTCCACCTCTCCCTTCCCCAGCAACAACCACCACTGGGCTCAGGCAATACAATGAAATGTGTTAAAGGAAGAAAGGAAACCAGAAACAAGTGAAGGGAAAAGAAATACTGAAAAGAGCCAAGGAAACCGGAGGGAAGGTATCACATGTGAGCAATCTAGTAGTAATACGTTGAGATAAACTTCATCGATTTTTTGTTTGTTTTACAAATAAGGTAGGCAAGACGAGCGATGATGAGTCAAGGAGCCCCCCAAAATACCTTTGTGTAAGTGACAACTCACTTGTGGAAAGGAATTTATGACATCCCCTAACCTCTGCTTCTCTCTACATAAATAAAGATATAGTTATCAAAACTGCTCAGGTAGCAGAGTAACTGGAAGTCACCAGAACTCACTGCAGAGCACCTTGAGATATAGCTATCTATATTAAACTTAAAATAACTAAATATATAGTTTCTGCTAATCAGAAACCCCACTTTAGGCTAGATTCTAAAAAAGAAAGATGCCAAAAGGTTAAGAAAACTTTTTGAGAGTGAAACATGGAAATGAGAAAATCCAACACATTAACTTGTCCAACTACTGGGGAACAGTCTGCCATTTCCTAGGATACCAGAAACAGGACTTAAAAGGCAATGAAATTAAACAATACACTCATCACAAGAGGGAATATGTAAGCGATACTTCTGAAGCCTGATCTTGATTGGCAACTTTTTCTGTAAAGTAAGACAGTAAACTTTTCAGACTCTGAAGGCTATCCATCTCTATCTCAACTATGCAACCAGTCAACTATGTCACTGCTTCTGTGAAAGCAGATACCAAGAGTAAGAATGCATCACAGACAAAAGGAATGAATGTGGCTGTGCTCCAATTAAACTTTATGGGCACTGAAATTTGATTTTCATGTAATTTTCACGTCATGAAATGTTATTCTTTTGATTGTGTTTTTCGACTATTTAAAAGTGTACAAACCATCCAAAGCTCTTAAACTTTAGGGGAAAAAAACAGGCTGCGGCAGAAAGATTTGGCCCATGGCCCTTAAGTTTACAAATCTCTGTTTTTAAGGATTTTCCTGTCAACTGTGAGGAGCAGAGTATGCAGTACAGCCCAGTCTAGATAAATGTCGCCCATGTGTAAACTAGCCCATTATCAAACAGGAAATCTGGGCTCTCCAGACAAAACTATCTCCAGAACCCTCCAAAGCTTCCAGCCCCTCCCTCAGGCAAGGGTGCAGGTGCATTCATCTTGAGCTTTGCATTGCATTAGAACTCTAGCCAAGGAACTTCAAGTTTTGTGGGGTTTTTTAATTCAACTGCCTAAATTCTACCAAGGGCTAAAGCAAGTATTAAGCAAATTTAGATGATGCAATTTTATATAAAGTTCACTTTAGTCACCTATACCCAAATGTACATGTAATCCTGAAATCCCACTGCCATCACCTTGTAAGTTTTTCAGACTGGATATTATTTATTCTTAAAAGGCAACCTAAATGAGAAATGTCCAGAGAAACACAAAAAGGGATGTTTACGCCACAGCTGTCCAACAAAGCTGGATGACAAGTTTGGCCACTTTTCAGATTATTCCTCTCTCGACATCAAAAGAACTTGGAGAGGTTTCCTTCTAGGCCGGGGAAAGTAAGGACCTCTCATCTGGTATCTCTGAAACACTAGCTGCCACCCGCTCCCATTCTGCCCAGGGCACATAGTGCCCATACCCAGGTTCTGCCCTAGCAGAGCGACCTCAGCACCCCTAGCCGCGGAGATGGAGGGAGACGTCCCGCCGCCCTCGACTCGCCCCCGGACACTGAGCAGAGGCGGCCACCCTCGGCCTTCGCACTACCCCTCCTCCTCTCCGCAGTCCCAGCTTGAATTTCCACGCGATCTACAGGAAAGAATAGCCCAGCCTTTGTGCCTCTGTAAGAACGCAAGCAAGAATTGACACCATCACCACCGGTGAAACAAACATACACGCACAGCGTATTCAGAGCAGCGCTTCCCTAGAAACATCCGGCATCCCGAGGCTGCGAAATTGCAGACAAAGGCGCCCCACTGGCGCGGGCTGGGGGTGGGGGGCAGAGTGGAAGGAGGAGAGAGCAAAATGCGCCCACCAACGCGGACACGAGATGTTAAGGGCACGGGCGCTAGGGGAAGGGGTGAAGAGTGGGGGCGGGTACCAGTGAGCCGCCGGTTCTGGGTGCCCCGCCGCAGCTGAGGCGAGGATCGCCAGTCTAGGGGCGCATCCCCATCCCCTGCCCACCCTCGCGGAGCGATGGAGTGGGCGTCCGGCCTGGGGCGCGGCCAGTGCAGCGAACAGCAACAGGCGCCCGTGCCAGGCCCGGGACTTCCCCTCCCTGGCACCCTTACTATGCCCTAACAGGCGAACGAAAAGATGAAACTTTTCAGCCTCTTAGAGTCAACAAGAGCAGAAGAGGAGGGAAGTGGCTGAAAGAACCAGGACAACCGCTCGGGAACCTGGCGAGTCGCAAAGGAAACTTCCAGACTCCCCTTCTTTTCAAGAGCCAAAGCAGCGGCTTCTCGGTAGCGCGGGGTGGGGCAAGCGCACCCTTCCCGCCGCCCGCCCTGAGCGCCCAGCCCCCGGCACCCGCGCACCTTCCCAGCCGGGGCGCGCGCAGGCCGCGGGGGCGCGCTCCGGCCTCCCGGCCCGGGCCCCGGCGCCGCTTACCCGGCTCGCGACGGCCGCCCCCGGCGGGAACGCTAAAGGGGCGGAGGGTGGGGACGCGGGGAGCCTCGCCTCGCCCACGCTTGCTCTCTTCTGTCCCGAAGTAACGGCCCGGGGAGGAGCTTCGGGATGAACGCGCACAGACGCTCCCGTGCGACCGAGAAACTTAATCCCGCCCGGCCACCGGCGGCCCGACGCCAGCTTCAGCCTCCGTCGCCCCCTCCCCCTGCTCGCGCCGCACTTGCGCCGACCGGGGCTGCCGCGGAGGCGGCGGCGTTGGCGGCGGCGAGGCTCGGGCCGCCAGGGCTGCGTGACGCCTGCGGCCGGCGGGGCGGCGGGCGCGCCTCGGCCAATCAGGGGGCGCGGCCCAGCCGGCCGGCCGGGGTTTAAACCAGCTCGGCGGGCCCTCGGCTGGGATGTGGGGAGTGGGCTCTGCGAGGTTGCTGGGGAGAAGCCCCGTTTAATTCCAATGTCAAATTTAAAAAGAAGAAGAAGAAGAAGAAGCGTTCATTTGGACAAGTCTGCCCCATGCAATATTTGGAATATTCTTCTACACTGAATTCTTACACACTTCCCTGGTGGCTCAGACGGTAAAGCATCTGCCTACAATGCGAGAGACCTGGGTTCAATCCCTAGGTCGGGAAGATCTCCTGGAGAAAGAAATGGCAACCCACTCCAGTATTCTTTCCTGGAAAATCCCGTGGACGGAGGAACCTAGTATGCTATAGTCCATGGGATCGCAAAGAGTCGGACACTACTGAGCAACTTCACTTTCACTTTCTATACACTAAAAAATTGTTTATCTGAAATTCGGATTTAACTGAGCAGCCTTGATTTTATTTGCTGAATCTGGCAACCTTTGGGAACTGGTAGGCCCTATTTCTAAATCTGAGAACCTCTTTTTTTTCTTTTTAATCCCAACGGAAAGGGCCACCCACTCCAGTATTCTTGCTTGGAGAATTCCTGGACTGACTACATACAGTCCATTGGGTCACAAAGAGGTGGACACGACTGAGCGACTAACACACACACACTGTCTCTCTCTCCCTCACACTCTCTCACAGTCTGACTGTCTCTCTCTGCTTGTTACAGTGATGAGAAGCACTTTAATGAGGATGCCTGGGCGCTAATCTCACTTTGTAAAAAAGTAACTTTTACTTCATCAGTGTCCATTTTTTGACAATAATGGAACTAAAAGACACAAAGAAAAAAAATGTAAGAAGGCTTCAGAATTACAAGGTGCCAGAAAAAGCATATTTATTTCTAACTTGTGCCGATTAAGATTATCTTTCTGAAATCCTCGATTCATGAGTCCCAGGAATCTTGTCTGGGAAAGAAAATTGCTCCCTTTTCAATACATAAGTATAACATTAGGGCATACATTAAAGGATACACAAAAGCCCAATTAGAATGTTTAAAGAATGTATTTAATATCCTGAATTAAAAATCTATTTTTCCTTGGCAGAATTGTAATTTTTTATTTGTCTTTAAAAAGCGATTTGTATATATTTCTACAATATTTACCAACTATTTGAGGGGAAATAGGTTATAAAATAGACAAGACTTCAGGGGGAAATTGGTTTGAGTTTTTAAATGGATATTTGCAGAAAGTTACAAAATAAAACATTTGCCTGCAAATGACTAGGAATTGAGTAAAGTGACCTCAGTGCCCTGGATGGAGTATCCTCAGCCCAAGGACCCTTGTGCTTTTATAAACATTATGAATCCGTCTAGTTTTTCCCACCAGTGAAACAAAAATACTGACTAGATTTCTTCATAGTATATGGATATTCATTTGCTCTGAGTCTTTTGAAAATAAAAGTTGAGATATAATAAGTGGAAAACTCATCTCAGCTTAAGGTTTCCCCTTGTCTCCTCAGCACACCTCTTCGTTGTGTAACCTTTTAATCAGCACTCTTAGGTTTCACCATTCTGAAAGAGAGACAGAAGAGGAGGAAGAAAGAAAGGAGAGAGAGAAGAAAGGAGGGAGGAAGGAAGGAAGCAAAGAAAAAAGAAAGGGAAGGATGGAGGGACAAAGGAAAAAAGAAAATAACCTTCCTGAGCAGCTCCTTTCTCATCAGCTACCACACTTTCCTCTTTTACTTCACAGTTAAGTTTGTTGAAACCAACTAACCGAACCTGGCTTCCTGGCCCATCAGGGCACTGAAGGGACTTTACTAGGGACACAGTGATCTTCCATCCACTAAATCCAATGGAAATGTTTCTCACCTCCTATTCCTGTCTTCTCAGGTGCATCCATAACTGTTGCACATTCTCTCCCTGAACTGTTCCCGTCCCCTTGTCTTTCCATGCATCACCTTCTCCTGGTTTTACGCCTTCCTCTTAGAGGCAGATGCGTGAGTCCTGAAGCTCATACAATTGGAGACTCTGCTTTAAGAAAAGAAAAACAAAGATATCCTTCTTGTGAAAATTTTACAAAACTACGATACCATGTAAACCTGTTGCTAGGACTTTTCCCAGGCAAAAGAAGGACCCAGAATCATCACCTTTATTAGCTGCAAAGCTGCTCTGCCTCTGTCAGACCACTCTTCGATATTCTTTGCCAACTAATCACTCCTTAATCTTTAAATGGAATTCCTCAAGACTCAATGATAGGCCCTGTTTTCTTTTTAACTCTAAGTCAGTTCATTCTCACCTCTGGTTTATCATTTATTGGTTAAGGATTCCTAAACTGTTATCTTCAATCCAGACGTCTTCATCTATCTGAGTGTTTATTTGACTTTCCTGTATATATCTGTCTCAAACCTAGATTACTCAAAATGAAGCCATGATATTTCTGCTCAGACCATCTTTCACAGTTCAGTATTTCAGTGAATAGCACTGCCATGGACTTTACTCCATGTTTCCCATAATTAGGATAAACCCATTGAGATACATTCTCATCTATACACTTGTTCCATAGTATTCATCCTACTCTATAATTATACATTTAGTTTATGCATTTAGTTATATATGCAATCTTTCCGTTCTCTCTGAGACCATAAACTACTTGAGAGAAGTGCCCACATCACATTTTATCCTCAGAGCACAGAAAAATGTTTCATATCTAATTAGTGTTCAGTTGACATGGGCTAAATACATGAATGCAGAAATGAATGATTTATCTATATAACTTTCATTTTCTTGTCGTAGAGACATCTCCAGGTATCCCATTTGGAAAGAATTCTCTTATTGCTTAAACATTCCAGATGATTCCTCCTCTTTGAAAAGCAAAGCCCTTCCATTTGTCCTTTTCCAAATCTGGTCATTCTCAGATGTAAAGAAAGTGCATGAAATACTAGTTTGTAGAAGTACAGAAGGAAAATGATGCCATACCTAGCGACTAAAGGTATTCTGAGAGTCTTGAAAGTCAAAATGGCATTTCAAGCAAACACAAATTTAATATTTTGGTTTGTCGCAAGTCTATACATGAGATTAAAATAATGAATTGGTTTAAAAGACACTGTTGTTCTGGTCTCATTTAGCAAAGCAAATTGTACGTGCCCACCTTAAATGGTAATACATCAGTGGTCAAAAAAGCATTTTGTTTCCATTGCTTCTTCCATAATACTATCCAGCACTGGGATGATTCCACTCAGGATCATCTCCTTTCGAAGTAAACCCATATTATTACTGCTGTTTTCTCTTATGCTTGTTCTAACCCAGACACAAGCTTTCTGGTAGAAACAAGACAGTGTGGTTTATTGCACTGGTTTAAAAAAATGTTTTTTTAATTAAAAGAAAATCTTACAGAAAAAGCCCAGATATAAAGCAGATAAAGTAGAGCTGCTCTCCTCTGTGAGGTGGGTTTAAACTCACTCCCTGTGTATAGATTAATGATTCCTTCTATTCTTTCTATTTCATGTCAAGCACAGTCTTCAGATCTGATGATGAGGGAATTGGACACATTGTCTGCATCCCAGTTGTTTTCCCAGGGAAGCATTCTGCACACTAATTTGTTTCTATCAAATCTGAATAATGTTCAGACCAATTTTGTACGGGAAAAATTCTGTGGACTTCCAGTATTAGCTAGATTTTTTAATAATTTAACAAGTATTGATACAAATATCAATTAAGTTTATAAAACTCGGATACTGGCGAAAGGTCCAATTTGTCTACTCAAAACCCTTAGTGTCTGCCAAAAAGAAATCCTGGAAATTCTATGTATGATCCATCAAGATAGAAAGTTGCCTCCCAGGCAAAAGAGTCTTTGTTCTGCTTTCCTGACAGCGATCCAGTCCCTCCCTCACTTGGTAGATGTTACTACAGGGCCCCCAGGTCAGTATTGTGTATGAATACACAATGAGATGATCCTGAGTGGAATCATCCCAGTGCTGGATAGTTTTATGGAAGAAGCAATGGAAACAAAATGCTTTTTTGATCACTGATGTATTACCATTTAAGGTGGGCACGTACAATTTGCTTTGCTAAATGAGACCAGAACAACAGTGTCTTTTAAACCAATTCATTATTTTAATCTCATGTATAGACTTGCGACAAACCAGATCCTTTTCCCAGGACTAAATGACTTTGGAGGAATTCTAATTGTAGGCAAATGGTTTATTTCCATATCTTTAAACTGCTGTGTCTGTTATTAACTAATAATGCTCCATTTAAATGCAAACTTGTTGATGTACTTACATCTCTTCCTGCCTAAGGATTAGCAGGAATATATAATAAATATTCATTTTTTTATTTATTATAGTTTGTAGAGGAGAAGGCAATGGCACCCCACTCCAGTACTCTTGCCTGGAAAATCCCGTGGGCGGAGGAGCCTGGTGGGCTGCAATCCATGGGGTCGCTAAGAGTCGGACATGACTGAGCGACTTCACTTTCACTTTTCACTTTCATGCATTGGAGGAGGAAATGGCAACCCACTCCAGTGTTCTTGCCTGGAGAATCCCAGGGATGGCAGGGCCTGGTGGGTTGCCGTCTATGGGGTCGCAAAGAGTCGAACACGACTGAAGTGACTTAGCAGCAGCAGCAGCATAGTTTGTAGAAAGGTTTTTATATTCAGTGTTGGCTGGATAACTTTATGATTTTAACTGGCCTCTAGTTGGAGAAGGAAATGGCAACTCACTCCAGTATTCTTGCCTGGAGAATCCCAGGGACAGAGGAGCCTGGTGGGCTGCCGTCTGTGGGGTCGCACAGAGTCGGACACGACTGACATGACTTAGCAGCAGCAGCAGTTTCTCAACTAAAAGAAAGGAGTTTGAATACTTTTTTTTTTTCTTCTGTTTGTTCAATGTTAGAAAAAAATAGGCTATTTTAAACAATCTTTAACTTCTTTTGATAATTGAAAACAGACAAGATTGAAAAAAGAAGAATGTTAGGATAATAAATATATGTCTACAAGAAATCCATTAGGAGGAAAGAATGGCTGAGAGAGAATGCCAGGCATGTGAAAAATGTAAAAATTATATCTCTTTTGAGAACATGTAGAGTAATCTGTCTCTCTTCATATAACAAACTGTTTATAGAAGAAGAGAGAAAAAAAAAAAAAGAAGAAGAGAGGCACTGCATACTGTGTGTGAGACTGGGTCTTATCAGAGGAAGAAAGAAAGGGCATTGGGAGGTCATGACTGTCTGACTTTGACTCTATTTACTCATGGTCCCACAGAATTATGGTGCAGTGAGGAAAAGCTAAGAGAAAGCTTTAGGATGAGCTTGTTTTTGGGGTGTAACACATCCAAATAATCTGACTTGAGTTTATACCAGCTAGAATGACATTTGGAATCTCTCTCCTGTAAAGTATTTCTTCTGCATCATGTATACTATTAGAGTATAAATCAGTCATCCAAAAAAAAAGTCAAAATAAATAAGCAATAATCATAATGAGAACTTGCTTAAGTCATATCATAATTTTTAGGTAATACACCTCCTTTGTGATGACAGAAAGAATAGAGAAAAGAAATTGTGTTTTTGAGAGTGCCACTGGATGACTAGATCACACTTTACCTGAAGTCCATGCCCTCTTTTCTATTTTCATTTACATGAGACAAAAAATATCCTTTAGTTCTTAAACTAGTGTGAATTGTGTCTTCTGTAATTTGCAACTAAAAGCTTTCAAACTGATAAAACATACATATTAAGGCATTCACAGTGATCTAAACAGTACTTTCAACTTCCTAGGAACACACGGGGTTCCGTCATCTAGTAGGAGTTGTTAAAGAATAGCTAGGAATGCAGGAAAGACAAGAGTTTCCATAGGTGAAACTCACCGAGAAATGTGATATATTTCTGGTTATACTACAAGTGTGCAGAGAAAACTGTAAGCTTGTTTCAGAGGATGTAGCACTACAGACCAGGTTTTCTTTGAGTCTCTGCATTTCTACCATAATTTTGACTCACTGTAGTCCTTACCCTATTTCACTTGTTTTCCATCTTCCTCTGAAAATATTTGTTTAAATTGGTTCCTTGGACGTCTGGTGATCCTTAGTGTTCTGATCTATTTAATAAAGAGGCAATAAACAGTTCTAGTCTCTATCCTTGGGACGCCTTCTTGACCCATGTGTTTCACTTTTGAGGAAATAGCACTTAGGAGACTCTGATTTCCAGAAGGAGGAAGTCTTGGCTTATAGTCATTGAAATGTTTACAAAGGATATTTCTGGGTGTTTATCGGAGAAATAGATGATAGATGCCTGGCTGCCAGGAGTTCTGTATGGAAGCTTTGTGTGTGTGTGTGTGTGTGTGTGTGTGTGTGTGTGTAGCTGTCTGTCTGTCTTTATGCATGTGTGTGGTGATAATGGTAATGTTGATTGTCCTAATCCCCATTTTTTGCACCTGACATTTTATTTCTATTCTCCATCATACCTTGTTTCCAACTTCTTTGCAGTTTTTCTAGCTTCTTTGCAGTTTTTGTAACTTCTTTACAGTTTCCAGCTTCTTAGCAGTTATAGAAGATAATTCAGTTCTCTCCAGCTGTAGCTCTGTAGACTCTCAGGTAGTGTTTCTCAAACTATCTATGCGGAGTCAGATTTTGCACTTTAAACTCCCAGTGTATCACTGCCCATTGTGCTTAAAATGGATTACTAAAAAAGTGATTACATGCATGGATGTTGCATCAATGTTAAATTAATATAAAGATATTCAAAGTAACTTGAAATGTCAATGTGAACCAAGCTGTAGACCACACTTTGGGGAGCAACTCTGTTGGGCCTTGCTACTCCACATATGGTCCATAAACCAGAAATATTTGAATTGCTTGGGAGCTTGTCAGAAATGCAGAATCTCAGTCATCACCCCAAAATTCTGAATTTGCGTCTTCAGTTTAACCAGACCTCCAAGTGCACATTAAAGTTCTTAGGGAGTTTCCACTCTTTCATCTCTTTCTTGTCTCCTGGGAATGTGCTGCTATATCTTTACCTGAAAAGATTTTTCTTCAGAGCTTCAGACAGCTCGCATCTTCTCCTCATTGAGGTCACAGGTCAAATGTCACCTCTGTGAAGAAGGCTTCTCTCCTGCTCCAACAGAAGCAGTAGTCTCTCTCAGGCCACATTACCCTGTATTACTTTTTTTTAAGTGTTTCATTCAGTTCAGTTCAGTTCAGTCGCTCAGTCGTGTCCGACTCTCTGTGGCCCCATGAATCACAGCACGCCAGGCCTCCCCGTCCATCACCAACACCCGGAGTTCACTCAAACTCACGTCCATTGAGTCGGTGATGCCATCCAGCCATCTCATCCTCTGTCGTCCCCTTCTCCTCCTGCCCCCAATCCCTCCCAGCATCAGGGTCTTTTCCAGTGAGTCAACTCTTCACATGAGGTGGCCAAAGTACTGGAGTTTCAGCTTCAGCATCAGTCCCTTCAATGAACACTCAGGATTGGTCTCCTTTAGGATGGACTGGTTGGATCTCCTTGCAGTCCAAGGGACTCTCAAGAGTCTTCTCCAACACCACAGTTCAAAAGCATCAATTCTTCGGTGCTCAGCTTTCTTCACAGTCCAACTCTCACATCCATACATGACCACTAGAAAAACCATAGCCTTGACTACACGGACCTTTGTTGGCAAAGTAATATCCCTGCTTTTGAATATGCTGTCTAGGTTGGTCATAACTTTCCTTCCAAGCAGTAAGCATCTTTAATTTCAGGGCTGCAGTCACCATTTGTCCAGAATGGTTAATTGTCCTTCCTCCTGTCTCCCAACCCCAGCTAGCCTCTAAACCCCATGAGAGCAGAGATCTTGTCTGTCTCATGTCCTGTCTTTCAACCCGTGGGAGCACAGTGCCTGGAAAGTGGTAGGTTCTGTTCACAATGCTAGGTGTATTACTTCTGTTGACTCATGACTTCTGCCCACCACTGGCTCCTCTTGCCTCCTGTTTCTGTTTATTGCTTTCATTGTGTGTCTCTCTGAATTTGTAATAGAAAATCCAACATAAACTGACTTTTAAATAAAATGGATGCTGGTTCATGTCCAGAGGAAACCCAGTAATCAGTTAGGGCTCTGGCCCTTTTGGCTCTGACTGTTTTGACCCCACCCATCTCCATGTGTCAGCTTCATATTCAGGCTGGCAGCTAGGTAAACAGGGCAGTCCCAAGTGTCACATACACACAGAATGCTGCTCACAGACCATCCAGTGTGCTCACTTGCTTTTAAAAACCAATTAAACTCTGTCCCTCACACCTCCTGCAGCATTCCTTCAACACTCCTTAGACTGAATTAGATTCCATGCCTATTCACAATTCAAATACTTATATACAAATAGAGAGTGGTATAATTACAAACAATAAAATGTACACATCTCAAATGTGCATTTCAGTCCATTTTGATAATTATATAGACACCAACAAATCAAGATGTCAGATATTTTCATCACCCCAGAAAGTTGCCTTGGGTCCTTTGTAGTTAATCAGATGAGTACCAGCTTTGCTGAACGAGCCATACTGAAGTTGGAGGAAAAAGAAATAATCAGGAATACTGATCCTGTCCTTATTTAAAATGCTGATGTTTCATTCATTATTTACCTCAAATTTATTTTTTAACATTGCATTAAAATATGATTTATTTTGATCATTAGGTTTTTTTGGTACCCCTCCCTTAAATTTTGTGCCAAGGCAAATGCCATACTCACTTCACTCACCTCTTTGGTTGCAACCCGGTGTTCCATGAACCTCTATCTCTGTCTTGCTATCTCTGTCTCAATATGATTTCTCCATGTGACCTGCATGAATGGCCAAACTTCTTCCACTGTAGCTGAAGGCTCACAGTGTAAGTGTCCAAGAGAAGCCAGAAGGCCAGGGGCATTCCCTATTTGATTTAGGCTCAGAAGTCACCCAGAGCTACTTCTGCCGTGTTTCATTCATAATGACAGTCACAAAGACTCACCAGGTACAAGAAGAAGGGGCAGATACTCTATCTCTTGATAGGAAGAATGTCAAAGAATTTGAAGACATATTTTAAAACTGTCATGGAGCCTGGTGGCTTTTATGGCCAATTTGAGGTATTAATAAATAGACCTTATTTACAAGTACTAAAATTTCCCAACCAAATGAATTTTTAAAATTTGTACCTTACATTCAATTTAAAGTATCTTCTCTTTGCTCCAAGGTGAAGTTGGATGGTTTTGGTTTTATTCATTACTTCCTTTCCATTCACTCACTGCTATTTCTGGCTCTTCCAAGTTAAGGATAAGAGAAGCTGGGAATCAGACAAAAAAGAGCACAAACGTATTTTTTTTTACTTGGCCAGATGTTGAAAACTCTCTTCCATGGCAGGTAGCCAAAGGCTAACTCCATCTCTTAAGGAGTGATTTAGTGATCTGAAGACCTCTTCCACTTTGGCTCCCTGGACCTCTGCCCAGTTTAGAGATGATGTACATTCCTGCTGACCTCCTAAGACTCCCAGTCAGCTCCTGCTTTCCTGGTACACCCTCTACAGCCTCTTCCTCCTAGAGTCTGTTCCTCCAGGCAGGAAGATCTTTGGAGAAAGCCTTTCAAAATGGGGCTAGTCTAGAAGCATTACTTTCCAAGGTGTCTTTATGACAAACAAACCCCCAATCCATTCAAATCTATAGATCGGTTTTTGACCTGCCATCTCAGGCAATTCAAGACAGCCTGTCACATTCAAACTTTTCTAGGGGAGAATCAGGCTGTCATCTCTATGATACACTTCTCACACTCTGGAGAACCTCAATTAAGTTCCCTAAAAGATTTTTGCACCACACTCTGTTTTAATAGCAGCACCAGATCAGACCTAAGGTTTCACAGCTCAGAAACATCCAGTCTGTGTGAGGAAATGCCTCCCCTCCACAGACTTTCTTTTCTTGGGCTCCAATATCATTGCAGATGGTGACTGTAATCATAAAATTAAAAAACACTTGTTCCTTGGAAGAAAGGCCTAGACAGCATATTAAAAAGCAGAGACATTACTTTGCCGACAAAGGTCTGTCTAGTCAAAGCTATGGTTTTTCCAGTGGTCATGTATGGATGTGAGAGTTGGACTGTGAAGAAAGCTGAGCGCTGAAGAATTGATGCTTTTGAACTGTGCTGTTGGAGAAGACTCTTGAGAGTCCCTTGGACTGCAAGGAGATCCAACCAGTCCATCCTAAAGGAGATCAGTCCTGGGTGTTCATTGGAAGGAGTGATGTTGAAGCTGAAGCTCCAGTACTTTGGCCACCTGATGTGAAGATCTGACTCATTTGAAAAGACCCTGATGTTGGGAAAGATTGAGGGCAGGAGAAGAAGGGGACAGCAGAGGATGAAATGGTTGGATGGCATCAGCAACTCAATGGACATGAGTTTGAGCAAGCTCTGGGAGTTGGTGAAGGACAGGGAAGCCTGATGTGCTGCAGTCCATGGGGTGGCAAAGAGTCAGACGTGACTGAGCAACTGAACTGATTTTTGTTCACACAAATCAGAATTGGTGAATAATTCTCGTGAAGTTCCATTCACTTTGGTGGAAGATGTTGAAAAAGCATGACTTTGCCCAGTATGAGCAAAGAAGAGAAATGTGTAATATTTTCTACCAAGGGTACAACTGTCTCCAAAGAAAGCCTCACTCTGAAAAACCCCTATGAATTCCTTATCAGGATTTGTGTTGATTTCTTAGTAAGTTCCATGGGGAATGTGTCTAGTTCTTCTGTTTAGAATATGTGAATCAGATATCCCTGGGGTCCTGAGATTGGGATTTCATCAAAGTTTCAAGACAACAAAAATATCCCAGTTGACACTGATACGGATCCTGTTATCCCATATTAAGGATCACATCTTACAATATATGCTGCTTTATCATGTCCCATTTGTCTCATTTCATGCATCAATATCAATTTGTTTTAACTGATATAGCTTTATATTGTATTTTAATAACTAGTACCCTCCACTACTATTTTTTTCCTCAAAATTCTCATAAATTTCATCACTTGATAGAATTTTTAAAATATATACATTAACTTATGGAAATCAAGAATATTAGAAAATCCAAATGAAATTTGTACTTTATTTTTTTTCTTTTAATAGAGTCTAAAGTTATTTGCATCTCTTTTAAAAGTAACAACATAAGCAGATTTTATGAAATCTATATTTTAGAGGCAAATACAAAAAGCAGTAGTGGCTTTGAGATGTAGTTCTCCACCCATCCCCCAAATTCCCTTTAAAAATGTAATGTCATCCAGAGGTCAACTACCAAGTTAATTCATTATATAGATATTAAGTGAGTTATGAGATCTGCTTTGTCATTTATAGTTTAAAAATACATGCTTACCTAGGGGAAGTTGGAAATTGAAGAAGAATGATGAAAAGGAGAATAGAAAAGTGAAACACTTTTAAACTATATGCTGGGTCTATATTATCATCCATACCTTTTAAAGTCTTTGCTTCCCACTATTAGTTCTTAATCTTCTCAGCGTGGTAATGATAACTGAAATTAAAAAATATTTATCCATGGATAAAGCAAAGGATTTAAATTATCTGTAGACTAAATAATTCACCTATGAAAGGTCTTATCTTTGTTTTCAGGAATGATGCATTTAATGAACACAGAGATTATATTTTCTAAAAAGGTTTATAAAATGAATGAACATGGAACATTCTTAGCAATCTTGGTTCAGTAATAAGATTGTAAAATTGAAAGGGGGAAGGTGAAAAATTTGACAAGAGCAAACTAACCCATCAGTAACATTATCTCAAAGGAATAGTTGAGATATTTCAAGCTTTGCAGGGCTTTACCTCTTCATAATATTCTCTGAATTTGGGCTGTTTATCTCTGTGATACATGCCATAGTCTTTATGAAATAGTTCAATGATTGAAGAAAATTTGGTCTAAGTTACTCAATAAGTACAGGTTTACTTATATTTGATATCAATTATAAGTTTGAGGGTTTTCTCTTTTATCTTATGTTGCAATTATATTACATATAATATGATTGACAACATGTGAAGACAAAGCTTACATGAACAATGTTCATTCAGTACATTTAGTATATTATTTAACATTTTTAGAATAAGAAAATTTTAAAAGATTAATTGGCATATATGTGGGAATATGTATAATATAATAATTATATATGTGTAGCAGGCAAGTTCACTGAAATATTTTGAAGGGTTTTTTGGCTTAGACATATCAGGTAAAGTTGGAAGAGAAAGAGGAACTAGATTAAGAACTGTTCTGTGTTCACTTGAAAGACAAGTAGGAGATAGAGCTCAGAGAAATTTGGTACTAGGTCACTGGACAAAATGCCTCATTTTATTTAAAGTAGATTTATATCCTTTGTTGTTTCACTTTAATTAAGTAATGAATATCTGGGTGATAAGGGGATGACTGCCATTCATTATTTAGTAAATGATAACTAAGTACCTGGTAAGAGCCCCACTCCGAGTTCCTTAAAGGAACAGAGACTATGTAGATTCTGCTCCCAAGACACTCATATTGCAAAGGGGAAGGCAGATAGGATGACAGCAATGTGGCTATATTGTCCATGCAGACAAAGCCACATTAGCACTTCTGTAATGGCATTAGACGGAGAAGGCAATGGCACCTCACTCCAGTACTCTTGCCTGGAAAATCCCATGGACAGAGGAGCCTGGTGGGCTGCAGTCCATGGGGTCGCTAGGAGTCGGACACGACTGAGCGACTTCACTTTCACTTTTCACTTTCATGCATCGGAAAAGGAAACCGCAACCCACTCCAGTGTTCTTGCCTGGAGAATCCCAGGGACGGGGGAGCCTGGTGGGCTGCCGTCTATGGGGTCGCACAGAGTCGGACACGACTGAAGCGACTTAGCAGCAATGGCATTAGACGGAGAAAGCAATGGCACCCCACTCCAGTACTCTTGCCTGGAAAATCACATAGACAGAGGAGCCTGGTGGGCTGCAGTCCATGGGGTTGCTAAAAGTCAGACACGACTGAGCGACTTCACTTTCACTCTTCACTTTCATGCATTGGAGAAGGAAATGGCAACCGATTCCAGTGTTCCTGCCTGGAGAATCCCAGGGATGGGGGAGGCTGGTGGGCTGTCGTCTCTGGGGTCGCACAGAGTCAGACACGACTGAAGCGACTTAGCAGCAGCAGCAGAAGGGCTTTAAGATGGAGAACATTATCAACTTGGTAAATCTCAGAGATCAAAAAAGTAGAGGGAAATTATCTTTTCAGGAAAAGACCTTCTGTCTCTTCTTTTTGAGGTCAAGTGCAAAAGGCTTTTTTTGCACTTTGTTTTGAGGCTTTTTTTTTTTGAAGTCTTTGGACAGACCCAGACTTAGGGTTCTAAGGCAAAGAGGGGAAGGAATGCACCTGCCAGAGAGAGCTGATTGCATGCATGATATGTACATCATGTACATATAGGGAGATATGTACATCATGTACATATAGGGAGATATGTACATCATGTATATATAGGGAGATATGTACATCATGTACATATAGGGAGATATGTACATCATGTACATATAGGGAGATATGTACATCATGTATATATAGGGAGATATGTACATCAAAAAAGTACAGGAATATTAGTCCCTTTCTATGGCCATGTCAGGGCTTCCCAGGTATCTCACTTGGTAAAGAATCTACCTGCAATGCAGGAGACCCTGGTTCTATTCCTGGGTCAGGAAGTTCCTCGGGAGAAGGGATTGGCTACCCACTCCAGTATTCTTGGGTTTCCCTGAAGGCTCAGATAGTAAAGAATCTGCCCGCAATGCAGGAGATCTGGGTTTGATCCCTGGATTGGGACAATCCCCTAGAGGAGGGCATGGCAACCCACTCCAGTATTTTTGCCTGGAGAATCCCCATGGACAGAGGAGCCAGGCAGGCTACAGTCCATGTGGACACAAAGAGTCGAACATGACTGAGTGACTATGTACAAGCACATGGCTATGTTCATAACAGTTTTCAGCAAAAATCTGGCTTCCGCCTATCATGTGCCCACTGTCTATCTGTTGCTTATAAGAATTGTCCCAGTTCCTAACTGAAAGTCATCTCTACAACCAATGATCTATTATCTCAGATTTCTGGACTTCTCAGGGTCCCCACCAATGATGTCCCAATACCTACACATACTATACATACTACTTACAGCAAGGACTGTACTGTCAACTCTTTCCCATACCACCTCTGCTATTACCAATACCACAACTACTACAGTTTCCACAATCATCTCCACTACCATGAGCCCTTATAATCAACACCAACATCATCCTAACAACCAAAGTAGAATGTAAATGTATACATTTTGCTACCATTCAAATACTCTGGAAAGCATAAATTTTGTTGGGGAATGCCCTTGGGATCAACATCTGGATGAGGAGGTCGTGACAGAAGTACGACTGGGCAAAGGGAGGTGGTGAATGTTGTAGAATTAAACCCTCAGTAGATTCTACAGGCTGCTCCGAAAGTAAAATGGCCCTTTAGAGCACCTTGAAGAAAGGGGTCTGGTCTTTTATAAGTTTATGGAAATTGTATAACTTATTAACAGTATTCCCAAAGATTGTTTCAACATCATCATTCTTGCCTGTATCTTTGTGGACTTTGCTTTTGTTTGTTAATGTTTTCCAGATATTTTCCTAATTCTGTATTTGTTCTCCCAAAAAAATTATATTTCTTAGGGTCTGCCCAATTGCTCTTCTCTCTAGACACAAAAGTATAGTGCAAAAAATGCAATGCTGAGTACAGCGAGATTAGAGTGCAATCAGCTCATCGAAGTATCCTCAGGTGGAAGGAGACAAATACCAATACCATGACTGACTCAAGCCTGAGAAAGCAAGTGTAATGTGAAATCCAGAGGCAGAAGCAGGGTAACAAGCAAGAAACAATTGGGTATCAGGAACAGGATAGAAACTGGAGCAGGGAAGAAATCAGAACAGAGCAAGAATAGGTCAGAAACAAAGCAGTTGCTGCAAACAGCACCCAGTTACCACAGTTTGCTTTTAATGGTCAATCAGTCCTCATTATGTGGAGAAATGGAGTTGTTAGCATGGCTTAAAAAAGACACAGAAAGGAGGGATTTTAATATTTGGGTTTATTTCAAGAGAAATGGACCAGGACTGAGTTACGAAGAAATAAAAAACCTAAACAGCCCTATTACTAATGAGGAGATTAAATCAAGAATTAAATAAAAAACCTAGGGCCCAATGGCTTCACTGTGAATTCTACCAAAGATTAAATGAAAAATTAATGCCAATCCTTTTCAAATTCTTCCAGAAAATACAAAATGAGGGAACACTTCCAAAAAGGCCAGCATTTCCTTGATACCAAACCCAGACAAGGACTCAACAAGAAATTTACAGGCCAATATTCCTGATGGATATAGATGCAGAAATTCTCAACAAAGTATTAGCAAATCAAATTTAACAGTACATTAAAAGGATCACACACCATGATCAAGTGGGACTTATTCTAGGGATGTAAGGATGGTTCTACATCTGCAAATTAATCAGCATGATATACCATATCAACCCAAATGAAGGATAAAATGATATGATCATCCCAATAAATGCAGACAAAGCATTTGATAAAATTCAACATCTGATTTTGATACCTTTCAACAAATGAGTATAGAAGAAATGTACCTGGGTGTAATAAAGGCCATATATGACAATCTCACAGCTAACATAATACTCAACAGTGAAAAATTGAAAGCTTTTCCTCTAAGATCAGAAATAAGACAAGGATGCCCACTCTCACCACTACTATTTAACATAGTATTGGAAGCCATAACCAGAGTAATTAGACAAATAAAAGTTACCCAAATCGTAAAAGGAGTAAAACTGTCACTATTTGCGTATGATGCAATATTATGTAAATAAAACTATAAAAACTCTACCAGAAAGGTATTAACATTAATAAATGAATTCAGTAAAGTTGTAGGATACAAAATAAATATACAAAAATCAATTGTATTACTATACACTAATAATGAACTATCAGAAAGAGAAATTCAAAAAACAGTCTCATTTATAATTGCATCAAGAAGAATAAAATACCTAGAAAAACATTTAACCAAAGAGGTAAAAGACTGTTACTGAAGACTCCAAGACTCTGCTGAAAGAAACTAAAGAAGACACAAACAAACAGAAAGATACTTCATGCTAATGGATTGAAACAATATCATTAAAATGTCCAAACCACTCAAAGCAATCTCTTACTGCATATTCAATGCAATCTCTATCAAAATTCCAATGAAATTTTTACATAAATAGAACACATAATCCTAAACTTTGTATGTAACTGCAAAAGATATATTTCTTACCCATCTCTGCAAACAATATTTTTTAGGTTCCTTGGTCAACTGGATACCAGCTCAATTCTAGAATGGAAGGAAAGAAAAAATGGGAGAAACCAGGTTTTTGCCCTCTTTCTCTTTGCTTTGGGCAGCCTAGGACAGTGCCTTTTTTCCCTATAGATTCCTGATCCTTCTGGATGGATACAGAGGTTGCCATTCATCATGCTCTTGAGTTCTGGTAAACACTGCCTTATCCTTCTTTCTCTTCACCCTTAGGCACAGTAGAGACTTACTGTTTTAGGCTTTAGAGGACTCACCATCCCCACCTTGGTTTGTCTGCTTTTCCAATATACTTGTAACTCATATCTCATGCAAAAGTCTTTTTATTAAACCAGCTGGCATAAGTTCTGTTTCCTTCCTGAACCTTGATAGACCTAATTTTTTCTGTTCCCTTGTGCAAAATGAGGATTGCATTGACTTCTAAGGTCATTTCAGCTTTTTTGGAGATTACTGCCAACCAACCCTTTCCCAGCAATGTAGTACACCTGTTCATGCATTCATTTAACAAATACTGATCTTTCGACTAACAAATGTGAGGCCCTATTCTAGTTCCTGAGGAAGCAAACAACAGTAAAAGCAAAGTCTTGCTCTCAAAGAGCATGCATCCTATTGTGGGGGAGGATAAACAAGTGTTGCTGCTGCTGCTGCTGCTAAGTCGCCTCAGTCGTGTCCGACTCTGTGCGACCCCATAGATGGCAGCCCGCCAGGCTCTGCCATCCCTGGGATTCTCCAGGCAAGAACACTGGAATGGGTTGCCATTTCCTTCTCCAATGCATGAAAGTGAAAGGTGAAAGTGAAGTCGCTCCGTCGTGTCCGACTCTTAGCGACCCCATGGACTGCAGCCTAGCAGGCTCCTCTGTCCATGGAGTTTTCCAAGCAAGAGTACTGGAGTGGGGTGCCATTGACTTCTCCAAAACAAGTGTTACAGTTTGATTAGTACTGAGGTTTTATTTATTTATTTTTCAACTTTAAGTATACAGTTTTTTGTACTGTATTTTATACAAATTGTTAAGTATACACTTATACATTTCATAAATTTTACACTGATAAGATCCCATGTGAAATCTCCTAAAACATATGACTAATCTAATTCATATCCTTAATCATCATAATAAAATGCATTAATAAATGATTGCCCATTACAGGTATCTCTGAAAATTTCACACATGCATTTTAAATATCATTTTGTAAAGGACCCAATTTAAGACATTTTAAAAAATACTGAAATCTATATATTCTAATATCACATATGAAATCTGTTCTCAGAAAATAAACTAAGACATTGATGAAATATGAAGTCACATGATCAGTGCACCCTTACTACAAATAGGAAAAGAATTAGAACCTAACAAAACATCCAAAGGTGAGGAGGTGCTGAAGTAAATGTTTTGTCCATGCAAGAGAATATTCCACAGCCATCAAAATTTAAGGGCTTCCTCAGTGACTCAGCACTAAAAGAATCAATCGACAATGCAGGAAATGTGAGTTCAATCCCCGGGTCGGGAAGATCCCTTGGAGAAGGAAATGGCAACCTATTCCAATATTCTTGTCTGGAAAATCCCATGGACAGAGTAGCCTGGAAGGCTACAAGTCCGTGGAGTCACAAAAGAATTAAACACGACTTAAGCGACTAAACTACAATGGCTGATTTGCACTTTAGTATGGCAAAAACCAATACAACATTGTAAAGCAATTATCCTCCAATCAAAAATTAAATTTTAAAAATTCCCTGCCCTCATGAACTCATTGGTGGAATCATCTAATGTGTAAATACATATAGAGCCTGCTGCTGCTGCTAAGTCACTTCAGTCGTGTTCGACTCTGTGTGACCCCATAGACGGCAGCCCACCAGGCTCCGCCATCCCTGGGATTCTCCAGGCAAGAACACTAGAGTGGGTTGCCATTTCCTTCTCCAATGCATGAAAGTGAAAAGTGAAAGTGAAGTCGCTCAGTCGAGTCCGACCCTCAGTGACCCCATGGACTGCAGCCTACCAGGCTTCTCCGTCCATGGGATTTTTCAGGCAGGAGTCCTGGAGTGAGGTGCCATTGCCTTCTCCGCATATAGAGCCTAAGTTAAAATCTAATGAGTACATTTCCTTTAAAATTTATTAAATGAACTGGTAGAAATAAGAAAGGGATGGGATGTGATAGTAATGGGGAAATATGAGACACATATCGATGACTTTCAGTTCAGCCCCCAATTATTTCCTTCATTAATTATTTATGCCATCATATTTATAATGTTTTATAGTGTCTTATTGGTCATTTAAAAATTGAAAATACTACATTTATAGTGTCTACAAATAAGATCAAAGTTCAGAGACTATAATCACTCCTGCATATACCTTTGATAACCAAAACCCCACTATCCTAATTGCTCCACAAAATGCTTTAACCGTGGCTGTGATTCACCTACTCTGCACCTACACTCATGCTGGAGAACAGTCATACAGATAATTTATGACCATGAACGTCAGGTGAGCATTCTTTCAGTACTGAGGTATTTTTTGTTTTTGTTTTTGTTTTTTTTTATTTTGTTTTTGATACAGAACTTTCAGTACTAAAACGGGGAAAATTCTAGGTAATTGGGGCAAGTTGGTTACCTTTGTGTGGGGAGATAGTTAAGAAATATATTGTTGTTGTTCAGCCTCTCAGTCATGTCCAACTCTTTGAGACCCCATGGACTGCAGCATTCCAGGCCTCCCTGTCCATCACCAACTCCCAGAGTTCACTCAAACTCACATCCATCGAGTCGGTGATGCCATCTAACCATCTCATCCTCTGCCGTCCCCTTCTCCCACCTTCAATCTTTCTCAGCATGAGGGTCTTTTCAAATGAGTCAGTTCTTCGCATCAGGTGGCCAAAGTATTGGAGTTTCAGCTCCAACATCAGTCCTCCAATGAATATTCAGGACTGATTTCCTTTAGGATGGACTGGTTGGATCTCCTTGCTGTCCAAGTTATTCTCAAGAGTCTTCTCCAACACCACAGCATCGTTATGCTAGGTGAAGCCTAGGTTGGAGAATTTTGAGCATCACTTTGCTAGATGTGTAATGAGATGGTCAATACCAAAATAAGATTGATTATATTCATTGCAGCTAATGATGGAGAAGCTCTATAGAATCAGCAAAAATAAGACTAGGAGCTGACTGTGGCTCAGATCATGAACTCCTTATTGCAAAATTCAGACTTAAATTGAAGAAAGTAGGGAAAACCATTAGACCATTCAGGTATGACCTAAGTCAAATCCCTTAAGATTATACAGTGGAAGTGACAAACAGATTCAAGAGATTAGATCTGATAGACAGAGTGCCTAAGGAAGTATGAATGGAGGTTCCTAACATTGTAATCCAAGTAATCCAAGTGATCCAATATCATAGTAATCCAACTCTGTGCCCCAACCACTAACGCCAAAGAAGCTGAAGTGAATGGTTCTATAAGACCTACAAGACCTTCTAGAACTAACACCAAAAAAAAGATGTCCTTTTCAACATAGGGGACTGGAATGCAAAAGTAGGAAGTCAAGAGATACCTGGAATAACAGGCAAGTTTGGCCTTGGAGTACACAATGAAGCAAGGCAAAGGCTAACAGAGTTTTGCCAAGAGAATGCACTGGTCATATTAAACACCCTATTCCAACAACACAAGAGACGACTCTACACATAGACATCAGCAGATGTTGTTTTTCATTCACTCAGTCATGCCCAACTCTTATAACACCATGGACAGTGGCACACCAGGCTTTCCTGCCCTGTAATCCAAGTGATCCACTTACTTGGATTACTATGCCCTGGAATCGAACCAAGATCATTCTGTCATGTTTCAGATTGCATCCAAGTGCTGCCTTTTGGAGTCTTTTTTTTTTTTTTTTTTTTTTTTTTTTTCCTTTACTTTTTTATTTTTTTTTATTTTTTTTTAAATTTTATTTTATTTTTAAACTTAACATAACTGTATTAGATTTGCCAAATATCAAAATGAATCCGCCACAGGTATACATGTTGTTGACTATGAAGGCTACTCCATTTCTTTAAGGAAATCTTACCCGCAGTAGTAGATATAATGGTCATTTGAATTAAACTTGCCCGGTCCCATCCCTTTAAGTTCGCTGATTCCTAAAATGTCAGTGTTCACTCTTTCCATCTTCTGTTTGACCACTTCCAATTTACCTTGATTCACGGACCTGAAATTCCAGGATCCTATGCAATATTGTTCTTTGCAGCATCAGACTTTACTTTCACCACCAGACATTTCCACGACTGGGCATTGTTTTTGCTTTGGCTCAACTTCTTCATTCCTTCTGGAGCTATTTCTCCACTCTTCTCCAGTAGCATATTGAGCACCTACCGACCTTGGGAGTTCATCTTTCAGTGTCGTATCATTTTGCATTTTCATATTGTTCACGGGGTTCTCAAGGAATCCCATCAAAAATAAGACAAAAAATATATATCTCTAAAAAGTCAGGTGGTAATAAGTGGGATGACAAAAAATGAATCCAAATATAAGAGAGGAAGGGTAGAGTTGCAAGAGGTCTCTTTCAATGGTGTGGTCTAGGAGACATTTTGGATAAAATAACATTGAACAGAGACCTGAATAATGTAAGAAGACAAATACTACAGATAGCCAGGTTGAGAGGTCATCCAAAGGAAAGACCCTGGTACTGAAATATGTTTGACATATGTAGTATCAGTCATATTTCCAGCAGGAAACAAATGGCATAAATATAAACAGTAGACAGGAAGTAGGAGTACCTTGAAGGATACAGACTCTAAACCAGTTAGTGAGGCTGGGTACATGAGGAGATGCCATCTCAATTTCTCTATGATGTTTCTCAATATTTCTATTAAGTTTCTCAATTTCTCTGCTCTGCTCATCTCAAAGGCATCATCAAAACAATCCCTTCCCACAAAATAAAGGGAAAATATATGCACAAAAACATCTCACCTCAAATTATATACCTCCTGGATCAAAAGGTTTTTAGGGAAGTGATATCTTTCATATATTTATTCAAAGTATCCAGGTACCATTTAAAATCTAGCCAGAATTCTAAATTATAATGAAATACTTTATTATAATATTTTAGAATATATTGGGTTATTTAAAGCTTTGTTAAAATAAATATTACTATATAAAATAGCTATCTCAGGAAATAGGTTATACTATAGGCATTATTTATTTGTATCCAACTTTATTCCTCCCTTCTCCATTGGTGACAGAAACCTGAATTTTTTCAGGATGGTATTGTTTGTTGGGAGAGGCAGTCCACCATGAGCCCTGCACATTCTTGTTGGGTATGCTAAGAATGTAAGGTCCTGATAGCCTTGACCTAGACCATTTTTCAGGGCTGCTTTTGCAGCAAATAGGGTCAACAACAGGCTGGCTTACTCCTTGCCATAAAATGTTGCATTTTTTACAAACCTCATGCTCTTCTCCTGTAATAATGCAACCCATGGCTCAGTCATCCAAGCTCATGGCATAATTCCCATAGGACTTAAGGACCAGGGTATTCTACAAGAAAATGCTGTGCAATGATTAATAAAACCCAAGAGTTTCTTGTCTTCTTTTAGCCACCATGAAACAGGATAACTTAATAGGTTGTAGGTTATTAAGTTATAAAAATCAAACTTACAGACCTGACTTGTGAAAAAGTTGATCGCAGCTAGTGTGACCAGGTGTCTACATTCAGGGCAAGGACTGGTAAGTAAAAAAAAAAATTTGTGCAAAGAGTGCTTAAAGGCAGACAGATGTCTAGGGTATACTTGCTTTCTGTGCTTTATCGCCTCTTTCTTTCTATTGTGAGAAAAAAGGTAAGATGGGGGGAGACCCAGCAGCCATCCTGGACCACACAGTGACCTTGAGGATGGTAGCCTACACCAGTGACGGGACAGGAGCAAGAAGAGCCTCAGGTCTCTGTGGACCTTTGTGGAGTCTTCATACCTATGTTAGTCTACTTCCCTGTCTCTAGATGGCTATTTGTGGCAAGAGAATAAAGGAGAATGTCTCTGTTAGTCCTTTAGGGCTGTTCTACTCTCAGAATTATTAAATATTTTAAAAATTATAAACATCTAATAAATGAGAGAGCAGTGGATTTAAGTGTCTCAAGGGCATTAACAATTTCTTATAAATGCTTCATGGACCCCTCTGAAAAAACAACTAATAAAATTTTTGGAGTCAGAGTGTTTGTTGGGTAGGCTTCTATTTTATATCAGCTGATCTTCTTGGTAAACTTTTATTTGAAGAAGGGGTCCACCTCTATAAGAAAGTTTGAAAACTACTGTGTTAGAGAAATAGGTTATGGAATACCATTCATGTTATTATGTGAACTTTAAATTAGGAAAATTTATCTTAAGTTTGCCATTTGGACTTTATTTGATATTTTTATAATTATGTCTGCAAGAATAGAAAATTAGTTTTAGTTGTGACGAAATGTGTTTTGGCAATTCTAGTGCACGGATTTCCATTTGTAAGCAATTTTAAAAGGTTATATTCTTCCCTGAGTACACATTTTCAAGTACTATTCTACTTTATTCATTAGTATCTTGGGAAGACTATGGCCCTTAATGTAGGACCAGGGATTATAATGCTATCATTTTTCAGATTTTTAACAACTAAGAGGACTCTGCAATTACAACACATTAAAATAGTTTTACTATTGCACAAAAATAATCTTATAATAACTGCTTCAGCATTTATCATAGTAAACACAGCAACACTTCTGATAAAATACATAGCAGGTTAAATAAGCACAAAAGATTTTTTAAGGTGCTAACTTCTGGAGTAGAATATGATTTTATTCTATTTTATTTTTCAATAGTCATGTATTTATTTCTTTTGAATTCAGATCTAATATGCAATAATGAGATGGGGGAAGCAGCTACATAATAAACTAGCTAGTCTCAAGAATGCACCACGATGTCTTCTGGATAGTAAGAATTTTTCAAAAAATTACAATGGTGTTTCTAACAGTTGGCCTAGTAAAATAGCAATAAGACCATTTGTCATCTAGATGGCCACCAGAAAATATGCTATCATTAAACATTCAAAATGGCTCCATTGCCTTCCACCAAAGGAAGATTATGTAGCAGAATGATCCAGAATCAGCAACTGATTGAGAATGAACAGTAGATTGAGAAGGGGTCTATTCTAACTGTTTAATAATTGGTATGACCTGGACACTAGGGAGACAATGAAAAGAGACTGCACCTCTTTATGGGAAGAGTCAAGTATTCATTCATGCATAATGTTACATGATATGAGAGGGACTATTGTAATTTCCTCAGCTTTTGTTGCTCCAATTGGTGTATATCTGCAAATAAAAAGGCTCTCATAGATGGGCTAGGAGAAGAAGCATATTATTCTCTCGTGGAAATAAGAGATATTCTTAAGATTCCACATGAGCTATGGTAAAATGCCTGAAAAGATCCAAGAAAACACAAGCCGTAGTCCCCCCAGCAAGTAAGAACCAAGAAACCACAGTGGAATTCTGAGACTGAATTCTACTATCTTTGGCTTAGCATTATAAAGTGTGGTAGACAGGAAAACTTATAATGTGATCCCTATGACTTGTCTACCATTTCTCAGAAGTCATCTGTGTTGTCTCTAAGATGGGAGTTTCTCCTGCCTCATTCCTGTTACCGAACAAAGCTTCATAAATAGCATAATCAAATACAAAATTAATATCCCAAACTCAATCTCTTAGTAAATATTATGGAAGATATTGTTTATAAAATCAATCAAAAGTATTAAAAAACTAGGAATATGGTTTTATAAACATAGGATATATATTTAACACTATATTACTTGACTGATATACATTAAAAGACTTGAATAAATGGAGAGTTATGCTTTGTTGTTAAATAAGAAGACAACATCATGTCTGTTCCTTACATTAATTTAGAATTTAAATGGGATTCTAATAAATATTTCCATATTTTTAAGAGCAAAGTTGATAATGCTAATGCATATACAAAAGGATAAATATATGGAATTTCTAATTTAAGACAGTTGATAAGAACATGCATATTCCACTCCATTTCTGAACCACACAAAAATGGGAGTAAACAGATACGACCACATTAAAAGAAGTCATAAATACTTCTTTTAATATAATGGAAGTAAATATATTGCGGGTAATTGGGAGACAACAATAACAAAATTCTGTACGTTGAAAAGAGATGGCAAGCTATAAAAACGCTTTATTTTTCTTGCAGACTTGGGTACCTGGGAATTGTGGAGAGGAAAACAGCATAAAAATAGTAGCAAAGTATCTTGTAGCAGAAGCAAGCTCCCATCATCTGCCCCACTCCACAAAGCTGGGATTGTTGCCTCTTTCCCATCATGGCAGAAGACAGGCAGTTTATTCTTTGTGGAGAGTAGAACCAAAGGGCTCTGGCCTGGGGAATGTGGGGTAGAGCTGAGAGACAGGACACTGTACTGAAAATAGGGATATTAAAGTGAAGGCTTAGAAAGTAACTGTTAATACACAACAGTCTTCTCACTCAATTCAGCTTCCAGATTGCTAATAGCCTGACCTATTAGAGTACTAATATTTCTTAAACGCAATGTTAGAAAATTCTTTATTGAGAACGCCAATCAATCCAAAGTAAATTCCTAAAGATATTGATATTATGTAGTCTCTAAATTTTTAATAACAAAAATTAAGACAACCTATTGTAGATGCTCAACATCACTAACTGTTAGAGAAATTCAAATCAAAACTCCAGTGAGGACCTCACACCAGTCAGAATGATTATCATCAAAAAGTCCACAAATAACAAATGCTGGAGAAGGTATGGAGAAAAGGGAGCCCTCTTACACTGTTGATGGAAATGCAAATTAGTACAACCCTATAGAGACAAGTATGGAGTTTCTTTAAAAAACTGTAAATAGAGCTACCATATGTTCTAGTAATCTCACTCTTAGGCATATATCTGGAAAAGAGGAAAATTCTAATTCAAAAAAGATACATGCAACCCAATGTTCACAGCAGCATTGTTTACAATAACCAAGACATTGAAGCAACCTGAGTTCCACCAAGTGGATAAAGAAGATGTTTTATATACATATATAATATATATATATATAAGATGTTTTATATATACATATGGGATGTTTTATGTATATATGATGGCCTAAGGCTACCTTAAATATATATATATAAAATATCTTTTATATATATATATATATAAAACATCTTATATATATATATATATATATATGATGCTATATATATGCTTTTGAACTGTGGTGTTGGAGAAGACTCTTGAGAGTCCCTTGGACTGCAAGGAGATCCAACCAGTCCCTCCTAAAGGAGATCAGTCCTTAATGTTCATTGGAAGGACTGATGCTGAAGCTGAAACTCCAATACTTTGGCCATCTCATGTGAAGAGTTGACTCATTGAAAAAGACCCTGATGCTGGGAGGGATTGGGGGCAGGAGGAGAAGGGGATGACGGAGGATGAGATGGCTGGATGGTATCACCAACTCGATGGACATGAGTTTGAGTGAACTCCGGGAGTTGGTGATGGACAGGGAGGCCTGGTGTGCTGTGATTCATGGGGTTGCAAAGAGTCGGACACAACTGAGTGACTAAACTGAACTGATATATAAGATAACATTCTTAAACACCATGCCTATCTCTTGTACTTATTACTTATTATATATAAGATGTGTTATATATATATATACACACACACACACATGCATACATACAATGAACTATTGCTCAGCCACAGAAAAGAATAAAATAATGACATTTACAGTAACGTGGATGGACCTAGAGATTATCATACTAAGTGAAGTGAGACAGGGAAAGAAAAATATCATTTGATATCATGTATAGGTGAAACCTAAAAAAATATAACACTAATGAACTTATTTACAAATCAGAAATAGACCTACAAATACAGAAAACAAACTTATGGTTACCAAAATGGAAGGGAAAGGAAGGATAAATTAGAATTCTGAGATTAACAGATACAGACTGTTATGTATAACACAGATGAACAACTAAGACCTCCAGTATAGCACAGAGAACTATATTCAATACCCGGTAATAATGTGTAATGGAAAGAATCTGAAAATGAATATATATGTGTGTATTCCTGAAACTAACACAACATTGTAAATTACTCTACTTCAATAACATTATATATATATTGGAGAAGGCAATGGCACCCTACTCCAGTGTTCTTGCCTGGAGAATCCTATGGACGGGGGAGCCTGGTGGGCTGCCATCTATGGGGTCACATAGAGTCGGACACTACTGAAGCGACTTAGCAGCAGCAGCATATATATATATATATATACACATACATATATATATACACACATACATATATATATGTATGTATATGTATCTCACATCTTTATCCATGCTGATGGACCTCAGGCTGCTTCGATGTCTTGAGGGCTACGTCTGAAACTGCCATCACATCTGCTGCATGACGTGGGTCAGTCTTTTTCGAGGGAGGAGATGTAGAAAGCAATGAGAGGGATTGCTGGCAGCTGCCACTGCAGGCCATTTATTCTACTTACTCTTAACAGGTAGGAAGACAGAATTACTTGGTGACTGATCATAATATTTTTCACTAGAGAGATACAGAAATCAAGTGTCTGAGGAAACCTCAAACATGAGACAGAAACCTAAACACACTGAATGAGAAAAACAGCTTGGAAGAAACCACATAGAAAGAGGAAATTGTAAAAACAAAAACAGAAAAACCCACTTAAAGTTCAAAGAAAAAAAAAAGATTTCATCCATAAAAAGATAACATGATTTTTTAAAAAGAGAAGGCAAAGAGGGTTTTGGAATTTTAAAACAATGGTAGAAATTAAAAAATTGCATTAGACATTTTGATTATTAAGATATCTGCCAGGAGATAAGGCACATATAAAAAGTGGAAAATAATTGGAAAAAGAAAAGAAAACAAGAGCATCAGTCTGGGAAGTCCAAATTTACAGTAATCAGAGATGCAAAGATAGTGAACAAAAGAAATAGGGGGAGGAAAATCACTAAATAAATAATCCAAGAAAATTTCCCAGAACTAAAGTTCATGAGTTTTCAGACTTTAAAGGCCCCTGACAGCAAAATGGATCAAAACAGACTTAAACTAAGACACACATTATGTAATTTCAGAAATTTAGAAGATAAGAGCCTACAAGTTCTAAAGAGGAAAAGATGTTTCGTATAAAAGATCAAGGATCACAATGGCACGGAACTTATGCATTAGTGATTCTGTGTGGGAGAAGACAGAGGCGATTAGCCTTCAAATTCTAAGAGAAAGAGATTTCCAGTCTACAATTCTAAACTCAATTAGCTATCTAACTGATCCAAGGAATGTTTAGAAGGGTATTTAACAATAGTTTTCATGTGTGCAGTGTCTCAAAATATTATCCTCCATTCATCTTATATTTAAGGGAATAAATCAGAGAAATAAATGGGAGCCAGAAAGTAAAAGACTGTCAGAGGCAAAGGAGATCCAAGATAATGTCTGACTTACAAAGACAAACAATTCAGAAGAAGAAAAAAAAAAAAAAAGATGACTCATTGAAGACAATATATTTGAACAAACAGAGAAGATAAAGACTTCTAAGAGAGAGTTTGTGTGTGAATTAAAAATGAGTACTTACATTGCTCATGTCTGAATGGCAGCTACATAGCTTGCAGAAACCTTGAATATTAAACTGTACTGCAAAGTATGAGAGAGGAAGTTCAAGGAGGCTTGGAAGGGAAAGAAATTGGTGATAAATTAAGTCCTCATCTTCCACAGTAGAAAGTCAATAGATAAGTCAAGACATGAAGAACTGAAACTACTCATGTTATTTAGAAGTAGGAAGCATAGCCCAGTCAGTTCAGTCCAGTCACTCAGTTGTGTTCGACTCTTGCGACCCCACGGACTGCAGCACGCCAGGCCTCCCTGACCATCACCAACTACCAGAGTTTACTCAAACTCATGTCCATTGAGTCAGTGATGCCATCCAACCATCTCATCCTCTATCATTCCCTTCTCCTCCCACCTTCAATCTTTCCCAGCATCAGGGTCTTTTCAAATGAGTCAGCTCTTTGCATCAGGTGGCCAAAGTTATGGAGTTTCAGCTTCAGCATCAGTCCTTCCAATGAACATTAAGGACTGATCTCCTTTAGGAGGGACTGGTTGGATCTCCTTGCAGTCCAAGGGACTCTCAAGAGTCTTCTCCAACACCACAGTTCATAAGCATCAATTCTTCAGCACTCAGCTTTCTTTATAGTCCAACTCTCACATCCATACATGACTACTGGAAAAAAACATAGCCTTGACTAGACGGACCTTTGTTGGCAAAGTAATGTCTCTGCTTTTTAATATGCTGTCTAGGTTGATCATAACTTTTCTTCCAAGGAGTAAGCATCTTTTAATTTCATGGCTCCAGTCACCATCTGTAGTGATTTTGGAGCCCAAATAAATAGAGTCTGCCAGTGTTTCCACTGTTTCTCCATCAATTTGCCATGAAGTGATAGGACCATGGAGTGATGGGACCATGAAGTGATGGATGCCATGATCTTTGTTTTCTGAATGTTGAGCTATAAGTCAATTTTTTCACTTTCATCAAGACGCTCTTTAGTTCTTCACTTTCCACAATAAGGGTGATGTCATGAGGTTATTGATATTTCTCCCGGCAATCTTGATTCCAGCTTGTGCTTCATCCAGCCCAGCATTTCTCATGATGTACTCTGCATATAAGTTAAATAAGCAGGGTGACAATATACAGCCTTGATGAAATCCTTTTTGTATTTGGAACCAGTCTGTTGTTTCATGTCCAGTTCTAACTGGCTTCCTGACCTGCATACAGGTTTCTCAGGAGGCAGGTCAGGTGGTCTGATATTCCCATCTCTTTCAGAATTTTCCACAGTTTACTGTGATCCACACAGTCAAAGGTTTTGGCATAGTCAATAAAGCAGAAATAGATGTTTTTCTGGAACTCTCTTGCTTTTTCCATGATTCAGCAGATGCTGGCAATTTGATCTCTGGTTCCTCTGCCTTTTCTAAAAACCAGATTGAACATCTGGAAGTTCACCGTTCACATATTGTTGAAGGCTGGCTTGGAGAATTTTGAGCATTACTTTGCTAGCATGTGAGATGAGTGCAATTGTGCGGTAGTTTGAGCATTCTTTGGCATTGCCTTTCTTTGGGATTGGAATGAAAAATGACCTTTTCCAGTTCTGTGGCCACTGCTGAGTGTTCCAAATTTGCTGGCATTTTGAATGCAGCACTTTCACAGCATCATCTATTAGGATTTGAAATAGCTCAATTGGAATTCCATCACCTCCACTAGCTTTGTTCGTAGTGATGCTTCTTAAGGCCCATTTGACTTCACATTCCAGGATGTCTGGCTCTAGGTGAGTGATCACTCCATTGTGATTATCTGGGTTGTGGAGATCTTTTTGATAGTTCTTCTGTGTATTCTTGCCACCTATTCTTAATATCTTCTGTTTCTGTTAGGTCCATACCATTTCTGTCCTTTATTGCACCCATCTTTACATGAAATGTTCTGTTGGTATCTCTAATTTTCTTGAAGAGATCTCTAGTCTTGCCCATTATTGTTTTCCTCTTTTTCTTTGCATTGATCACTAAGGAAGGCTTTCTTATCTCTCCTTGCTATTCTTTGGAACTCTGCATTCAAATGAGTATATCATTCCTTTTCTCTTTGCTTTTAGAAAACCACTAGACCATTCAGGTATGACATAAATCAAATCCCTAACGATTATACGGAGAAGGCAATGGCATCCCACTCCAGTACTCTTGCCTGTAAAATCCCATGGAAGGAGGAGCCTGGTGGGCTGCCGTCCATGGGGTTGCTAAGAGTCAGACAAGACTGAGCAACTTCACTTTCACTTTTCCCTTTCATGCATTGGAGAAGGAAATGGCAACCCACTCCAGTATTCTTGCCTGGAGAATCCCAGGGATGGGGGAGCCTGGTGGGCTGCCGTCTATGGGGTCGCACAGAGTCGGACATGACTGAAGCGATTTAGCAATAGCAACAATTATACAGTGGGAGTGAGAAATAGATTTAAGGGTCTAGATCTGATAGACAGAGTGCCTGATTAACTATGGTTGGAGGTTCGTGACATTGTACAGGAGACAGGGAGCAAGACCATCCCCAAAGAAAAAAAATGCAAAAAAGCCAAATGGCTGTCTGAGGAGGCCTTACAAATAGCTCTGAAAAGAAGAGAAGCCAAAAGCAAAGGAGAAAAGGGAAGATATACCCATTTGAATACATAGCCCAGTAGAAACACCTAAAAGAGTAGACTATTTAGTTATATAAATTAATAAATCTCCCTACATTTTTTTTCTTGTCAGTTTGAGTTGCAGTTTCTGTTTTTTTAAATTTTTTGTTTAAACTTTGCTTTTTGTTTCTGTTTTATTTTTTACACTGAAAGAGTCCTGTTCAATACATATATATATATATATATATATATATATATATATATATATATTCCACATCAGAATTTTTGGAAAAAGGTATTTTGAAAAACTTTCTGGGCAATTCTGATGCACAGTCTGGTTGGGCATCAGCCCTCTGAAGAACAATACTCTTAGCAATGATCTGTGTTCTTAAATAAGGATTCTAGTGAGGTCATCTTTCAAATTCAGATGGAAATGATAGCTCATGTTCCAGTACAGCTCTTGACATTTCTTCTTATCTTCAATTCAGAGGTAAGATTTTATCTTACATATTCAAGTATGAAATAGTGATGATGGCAGTAGCAAGAAACACACTGCTTTCTTAGTGGAAAACACAAAAAACAAAGAACTTGAAGAAATTAGGAATTTGTTATCTGATAAACTTATAAACTGCCTAATGTTCTTTGAACTTTTCTGTTTTCCTAATACTCTTTCACCTCCCCTGCCTTCACCCTGGAGAAATGTCTTTGTGTTTTATTCTGTATAAATAAAGGCCCACCCTTTATCTATGAACTTTCATCCTTCATTCTATGAAGACTCTATTTCTTCTGTCAGGAGATATTTTTCCAGTTGAAATGACCCTAAATTCACTTAATAAAATGGCAAGCTGGACTTTCTTTAATTCTACTTCACCTGATGAACCAATGTCTTTGCACCCCAATTTGCTCTGTTGAAGGTAGAATTTTCATAAGATCTACCATATTAGAGTTACTGACATTAAAAGTCATGAAGTGCTTAAAGATTAAAACTACCAAACTTCTTCAGTGAGAGAGGAAAGTTCTAGTTATCAATTGCTGTATAACAAACTATCTCCAAACTTAGTGGCTTAACCAACGACCATTTTTTAACATCTTATGATTTTGTAGGTTAGGAACTCCAGCTGGCCTGGGTGATTATTCTGGTCCACATTCCTGAATACTGAGTACTCAGTAGTCCTCAATGAGTAGGATGGACTGCAGGGTTTAAGGTGGCTTCATTTGCATGTCTGTCACCTTGGCAGAGATGACTGGAAGGCAGAGCTCCCCGAGCACGGCTGCCCGAGCATCTACACATGGAATCTCCAGAATGGTGGTCTCGGGATAGTCAGGCCTTTTACCTGACTAGCCAGGGCTCCCAAGAGGGATTGTACCAAGAGACTTGCTTGCATTTTGCTAATATCTGAGAGACAATTATTCCAACGATGTTGACAGAATATGTGTTGAAGTATATAGGAAGAGTGCATACTTCTCTTTTTCTTATGAAATATAAAATGATGTTGGTGTTGACCCTGAACGTTCTGGGGTGTAAGAATATCAGATATGTTAGGAGATTGAGTCTCTCAGACTGGCAGGTGTCCCATGAAGGAACTGTATTTCAGGAATAAAAAGGGGAAATGTCACAGTTTGTAATACAGTAAATGGAAAAGGAGAGAGCAAGTTGTCAAACATGATTATAAATCAGGACAAATTGATTTTTTTTTTAAAGAGACTTTCCTGGGTAGTGATGGATAACTTTACATAATTTAGAATTGGGAAACAATGGTCATAGTTTAGCTTCCTGAGAACTATTATAAATTTGCTCTGTATTGCTAATAATACTAGCTGTACAGTATGGTGGGGGATGATACATACTGGAGGCAGGCCAAAAATAACTAAATGAATGGTTTTTATTTATATAGAATTATAATTATGCAAATTAACACTTAGGTATAGTTACTCTTGCCTTGTAGCTTAATGGACTATAAGCACAGATCTTAGGGAAGATTGGAATTATGTTTTTAGTGATGTATATAGCACCTGTATGGGAGAAGGCAATGGCAACCCACTCCAGTACTCTTACCTGGAAAATCCCATGGACGGAGGAGCCTAGTAGGCTGCAGTCCATGGGGTAGCTAAGAGTCGGCACGACCGAGCAGCTGCACTTTCACTTTTCACTTTCATGCATTGGAGAAGGAAATGGCAACCCATTCCAGTGTTCTTGCCTGGAGAATCCCAGGGACATGGGAGCCTGGTGGCTGCCGTCTATGGGGTCACACAGAGTCGGACATGACTGAAACGACTTAGCAGCAGCAGCAGCATAGCACCTGTATACCAGGAAAGGGCTTGAACTGAAAATGTAGAAATAAGAGTGGCTTTGGTTGTCAGATAGCTCAGTTGGTAAAGAATCTGCCTGCAATGCAGGAGATCCCAGTTCGATTCCTGGGATGGGAAGATCTCCTGGAGAAGGGAAAGGCTACCCACTCCAGTATTCTGGCCTGGAGAATTCCCTGGATTGAATAGTCCATGGGGTCACAAAGAGTTGGATATGACTGAGCGACTTTCACTTTCACTTTGGTTATCAGCGTAGTTTCAGACTCTGCACTCTTTTGTATTGGTAGCATGACTTCTTGCTGGGCTGCTGTTGCTCAGTCGCTTCAGTCGTGTCCGACTCTCTGCAACCCCATAGACAGCAGCCCACCAGGCTCCACCGTCCCTGGGATTCTCCAGGCAAGAACACTGGAGTGGATTGCCAGTTCCTTCTCCAATGCATGAAAGTGAAAAGTGAAAGTGAGGTCGCTCAGTCATTTCTGACTCTTAGCGACCCCATGATCTGCAGCCTACCAGGCTCCTCTGTCCATGGGATTTTCCAGACAAGAGTACTGGAGTGGGGTGCCATTGCCTTCTCCGAGCATGACTTCTTAGAAAGACTGAAATATTTTTTACCCAGGGAGGATTGCTCAGAATTTTGTTCTTAACCTAAATATATCTATGGTTTTGATTCTAAAATTAATATTTTCATAATGAAAGAAACTTGGAAATTTTCCAAGAGTAAAATAAGACATGCAATATTTACCACCTCAGGATAGCTATCATTTACATGTATCTGCTTTTCCTTTCAGTGTCTTTTTTTATATATCTGTGTGAATACTCTCATTATTTCAGAAGTTAGAATAGCACAGTGGTTGCAGGTACAAGAAGTTAGTATAGCATAGTGGAGCCCAAGTACTTGGATTACATTCTAGTCTCATTAGCTTTTTATCTGCATGATCTTATATGATGCCTCAGTTGTCTCATTTGTAACAAAATAGTGTATGCGGTCGCACAGAGTCGGACACGACTGAAGCGACTTAGCAGCAGCAGCAGCAGAGATAATTATTACCTAGAGTTTTTATTGTATAGGCATTAAATGACATAATCCTCATTAGAGCTCTCAAGAGAAAGTTCATACCCTTCTCTCAGCCCAACCTTATTAAAGAGGGCCAGGTTGTGGCTCACTGAATGGAAGAGAACGCTCTGTGGTGACACGTTGAAGCATTAGCGGAAGTTGCCAGGAATCTGCCCTCTAGGGTCCCCTGTGATCATGTAAGATTTTCATAGGAAAGTGTCTCACAGGAAGCTTAGCTACAAAACTGACTGGGGAAAGGGCAGGTACCAAGGGATGCCACTGGTCAAAGGTATTGCAGGGCTTAGGTGCTAGAGAAACCTATGAAACAGGAGGTAAAACCCTTTTCTCCAGCAACCTCTCTCTAGCACCCTCTACTGCCAAAGCTTAACACTGTGACAAGATGGTAAAGGAAAAAATGTTTAAGGGCCTAGTCCCCTTTTTCACAGAGCAGACAAAAAGGGTAAATTTGGAGCTGAGAGGCAATATATTGATAACTGGCAGACTGTGAAACAGAACAATGACTAGAACATTGTAAGTGCTCAAGAGCTATTCGTTTTACTTTTTTCAGTCACGTATGCATACATGTGTGAAAATATGGGATCACATCTACTGGACACATATTTTGAATCCTGAATTTTCATTTAGCATCTTCTATAGCTATTTTCATTAACATTTCTTGGAATCTCAATTTCATGTCTATTTAATTATCCATCATGTTGAGATGTCATAATATATTTAGTTATTTTATTATTGTGCATAGTGTAGACATTCTAATTTTCAGGCTGATAAGTAAAGCTAGGTGAATGGTCATGTTTTTAAGGTATATTAGATAATTCCTATGGTTAATTCCCCAAGATAGAACTCAAAGAATGGATATTCTTAAAACTTTATGTATGTTGCCAACTTTCTTTGCAGAAATATAATTCATTTTTATACTTTCTATTGAAATTAGTTTCTGCCAACATACATTTTATATTCTATATTTTTTAACTTTGACTCTTTGATAAGAGAAAAAGTACCTTATGTTTGTTTAAGTTTCTAGTCTATTAATGAAGTTTGACATTTGTCATTTTATACCATATATGTGTCCATATTTTATTGGATTATTAGAGTTCTTACAATTTTGAAGAATTCTTTATGCATAAAGGATAATAGTCCATTATCTATTAGATTTGTAATAAATGGGTTTTTTTTAAATTTTCCACTAGAAATTTATGTTCTTTTAAAAAGCCAAACTTAAATTTTATAATTCTCATATATTTTCCTTGATGATTTTTCTAATTCTTTCATGACAAGAAAGAAACTACTTCCATTTTCCAAAGATTTTTTAACATATTTACAGTTTCTCTTGGTTTTTTATTTTATCTATTTGATATTTAAAGCACCTGAAATCAAGTTTGGTGATCATATAACATTGTGTTTATTCAAAGTAAGTTATCCATCATTATTTGCTTAATAATCTAGCATTTTCTGATTGGCTTGCAATATCCCTTATACACATACATTTTTTTCATCATTCCATTTGTAAAATTTATGCTAGTTGCAGATATTTTTAAATGTATGCTTTGTGAAAATAAGTTTTTATAATTTATGCCAGTGACCTTGCACCAGGAGAGTAGTATTGCTTATTAAATAGCTCCCTTATTAATCAGTTCCTATTTTCCTATGAAAAAGATTTGAAGGAAATTGTGTTCCTATATTTGTGAAATTTTGTTAGGTAAAATAACTCTGTCCTGCTGTTATCTAGGGGATAGTTAACAGAATTGACCTTATTTTAAAACTACTGAAATTTTGTCATCTGCATAATTTTTCTCCCTCTAATTTAAATTATTTCTTCACTTTAGGATCTATTTTATCCCTACTTTTATAAAAATATATGCATTGGACATCAGCAGTGTACAGTAACACTATACTGTAGCCTGAATGAGTTTTAATTTTAGCAGTTTAATCAGTAAAAATTAAATATTTTCTAAATCATACACACACACACACACACACACACCCCTCCTTCTGATTATATACCAATTTGTGAAGACAGAAAATCTAAGCAACACAAAGACAAAAATGAAGAAAATGTAACATTATTCAAAACTAACCACCAGGGAAAACTGGATGTTAATATTTTGGTACATCTCTCTGCCTTTGCCCCACAATTTTCCTGTGAATGCTTAGTTAAAAGAGACAATTTTTTGAAGCAAATTTATTTTATCCAATATTTTTCAACAAATGCCTTTAGAGTTTATGTAACATTTTAGTACATAATAGTTCCATAATTTACTGAATTCCATATTATTGAATATTTATTTTGTTTACTTTACAAAGCTATTAATGCTATGAATATTTGTCTATAGATCCCTAGGTGGTCCAATTACCTTCTGAGGATAAAATACTAAAAACTAAATTACTGGGTCAAAGGGTATGGACATATTTAAGGTTCTATTCCATATTACTAGATTACACCTCACAAAGTTTATACAAATTTACGGTTTCAGCAGCTATAAGAATGATCTTTTCTTTACAGCTGATTTTGTACCAGATGTTTAAAACAGAGAGAGGTGGAAACCCTGTTAATTTAATTTGTAAAATGTGTATTTCATAGTTAGAATACTATTTTATTTTATCAAGTTTCCCAATTGAGTGGGTGAGTACATTCTTCAATAATCTTTAGAAAAATCCTAGGGCTTTTTTTTTTTTTTTGCCTGTTTTCTTTCAAAACAATTTTAAAATAAATTTTAATTTAAAAAATTTTATGAACTTAATTGGGATTAGGTCAAGTCTAAAACTGATTTGGGTCAAAATGATATCTTCACAATATTCCAATTGAGGAATATGCTATCCTTTCCCTTTTATTCAAGGAATGATTTTTATTTATTCTATATATTTTAAATTTCATGTACTTTGGTATTTTATGATTTTTGCTGCCACTGAAATTGGAATCCTTTTTTCACCTTGGATCATCTAAAGGGCAGTTTCAATATTAGGGAGAAGCAGTAAATGTGGTCACTGAAAGCTCATGTTCTGTATCTAGATTTCTCATCTGTGTCTATACACACATCTTAGAATATAACTTGGAAAGCTGGTGTGCTGAATATGTCTCTTAAATCTCTTCCCCACCCTCAGAGACCTCTCCCAGCTCTGCACCCTGCTCCATGTCTAGAGAGAGGGGAAGCCTGTTCTGACTAGGGCTCCCTTGCTTCCTGGCTTCCAGGTAGATTCAGCCAGTGAGGGCACTGGCAGGAAATGAGAGTGGCAGGAAAGTGAGGAGAAGGTACTTATTCCCACACTCCCTCTCTGCTTAGTTGTTGTCTGACTCATGTCCTGCCAGGAGTCCTCTCCACATTGTTACCCTATCCCAGTCTGAAAAAGCGTCCCTCCACTAGCCCCTTCAGCCTTGTCAGTGGCCTCAGGCTCACTGCTGCTGCTCATTTAGGATGCTGCAGAATCCTCTGGTGTTTCTCTAGACTTGTTATCCAGCCTGAGTGTGTCATCTGTCTCCTGGTAGGAACTTGACCAAGAGGAAAAAGAAGCACATACTCTGGCCCTTTTTCTCATATTATTGAGAATGCCTCTTGGTTTTCATCATAAGGATAGTTTTGGCAATTGATGTAAGATAGGTGTTCTACATTATGTTCAGAAAATATCCTCTTCTCCTTGATTTTTTTGTCAGTTATATTTTATATTCTGCATATATGTGATATATATTGCATTTCTTTTGGATGTATTGATGTATTATTTTATATTGTGGAGCTTTTATCAGTCAATAAAATCCTTTTATTCCTGGAATAATAAAAATTAAATTCACTTTACTAATATTTTATCTTAAATTTAAAACATCATCTTTCACCTGCATAACAGGCACCTTCATGGATCACAGCCTTGTCGTGGAGAAGGGGCTTACATAACTCAATGAAGCTATGAGCCATGTCATGCAGGGCCACCCAAGATGGACAGGTCACAGTGGAGAGTTCTGACAAACATAGACCACTGGAGGAGGAAATGACAACCCACTCCAGTATTCTTGCCTGGAGGACCCCAAGGACAGGATGAGAAAGCAAAAAGATATGACACCTGAAGATGAGCCCCCCAGGTCAGAAGGTGTCCAATATGCTACTGGAGAGAGTGGAGGGCAATTACTAATAGCTCCAGAAAGAATGGAGCTCCAGTAAGAAGAGAGTGAAGTGGCTTGGCCAAAGCAGAAATGATGGTCAGTTGCGGATCTGTCTGGTGGTGAGAGTGAAGTCTGATGGTTTAAAGAAAAATATTGCATAGGAATCTGGGATGTTAGGTCTATGAATCAAAGTAAATTGGATATGGTCAAGCAAGAGATAGCAAGATTGAATGACACCTTACAAATCAATGAACTAAAATGGATGGGAATGGGCAAATTTCATCCATATGACTATTATATCTACTGCTGTGGGCAAGAATCCCCTAGAAGAAATGGAGAAGCCCTCATCAGTCGTGTCCAACTCTTTGGGACCCCATGGACTGCAGCATGCCAGGCTTCCCTGTCCATCACCAACTCCTGGAGTTTACCCAAACTCATGTCCATCGAGTCAGTGATGCCATCCAACCATCTCATCCTCTGCCATCCACTCCTCCTTCCACCTTCAATCATTCCCAGTATCAGGGTCTTTTCTAGTGATTCAGTTTTTCTCATCAGGTGGGCAAAATACTGGAGCTTCAGCTTCAGCATCTGTCCTTCCAATGAATATTCAGGACTGATTTCCTTTAGGATGGACTGGATGGATCTCCTTGTAGTCCAAGGGACTCTCAAGAGTCTTCTCCAACACCACAGTTCAAAAGCATCAATTCTTTCAGCTTTCTTTATAGTCCAACTCTCACATTCTTGTATGACTACTGGAAAAACCATAGCTTTGATTAGACAGACCTTTGTTGGCAAAGCAATCTCTATGATTTTTAATATGCTATCTAAGTTGATCATAGCTTTTCTTCCAAGGAGCTACAGTCACCATCTGCAGTGATTTTGGAGCTCATAAAAATAAAGTCTCTCACTGGTTCCATTGTTCCCCCATCTATCCACTATGAAGTGATTGGAGTGGATGCCACGATCTTAGTTTCCTGAATGTTGAGTTTTAAGCCAACTTTTTTACTCTCCTCTTTCATTTTTATCAAGAGGCTCTTTAGTTCTTCGTTTTCTGCCATAAGGGTGGTGCCATCTGCATATCTGAGGTGATTGATATTTCTCTTGGCAATCTTGATTCCAGCTTGTGCTTCATCCAGACCAGTGTTTCTCATGATGTACTCTGCATAGAAGTTAAATAAACAGGGCGACAATATACAGCCTTGACGTACTCCTTTTCCTATTTGGAACCAGTCTGTTGTTCCATGTCCAGTTCTAACTGTTGCTTCCTGACCTGCATACAGATTTCTCAAGAGGCAGGTCAGGTGGTCTGGTATTTCCATCTCTTTCAGAATTTTCCACAGTTTTGTTGTGATCCACACAGTCAAAGGCTTTGGCATTGTCAATAAAGCAGAAGTAGATGTTTTTCTGGAACTCTCTTGCTTTTTTGATGATCCAGTGAATGTTGGCAATTTGATCTCTGGTTTCTCTGCCTTTTCTAAATCCAGCTTGAACATCTGGAAGTTCATGGGTCATGTACTGTTGAAGCCTGACTTGGAGAATTTTGAGCATTACTTTGCTAGCATATGAGATGAGTGCAATTGTGCGGTAGTTTGAATATTCTTTGGCATTGCCTTTCTTTTAGATTGGAATGAAAATTGACCTTTTCCTGTCCTGTGGCCACTGCTGAGTTTTCCAAATTTGCTGGCATATTGAGTGCAGCACTTTAACAGCATCATCTTTTAGGAGCCCTCACAGTCAACAAAAGAGTCTGAAATACTTGCGTGCAAACTCAAAAATGACAGAATGATCTTGGTTTATTTTCAAGACAAATCATTAATATCAGATTAATCCAAAACTATGCCACTAACTACTGATGCTGAAGAATCTGAGGTTGATCAGGTCTATGAAGATCTACAACATCTTCTAGAACTAACACCCCCCCCCCCAAAAAAAAAAATCCTTTTCATCATAGGGGATTGGTATGGAAAAGTAGGAATTCAAGAGATATCAGGCATAACAGGCAAGTTTGGCCTTGGAGTACAAAATGTAGCAGGGCATAGGCTTATAGAGTTTTGTCAGGAGAACATGCTGATCATAGCAAATACCCTTTTACATCAACCCAAGGGACAACTCTACTCATGGACATCACCAGATAATACCAAAATCAGATTGATTATGTTCTTTGCAGTCAAAGTTGGAGAAGCTCTCTACAGTCAGCAGAAACAAGACCTGCACCTGACTGTGGCTCAGATCATGTGCTTCTTATTGCAAAATTCAGGCTTATATTGAAGACAATGGGGGAAACCACGAGGCCATTCAGGTATGACCTGTATCTAATCCCATATGATTATACAATGGCAGTGATGAATAGATTCAAGAAATTAGATTTGGTAGACAGAGTACCTGAAGAACCATGGATGGGGGTTTGTAACATTTTACAGGAGGCAGTGACCTAAACCATCCCCAAGAAAAAGAAATGCCAGGAGGCAAAGTGGTTGTCCGAGGAGGCCTTACAAATAGCTGACAAAAGAATAGAAGTGAAAGGCAAGGGAGAATGGGATACACTCCACTGAATGCAGAGTTCCAAAGAATAGCAAGGAGAGATAGAAGACCTTTAAATGAACAATGTAAAGAAATAGAGAGAAACAATAAAATGAGAAAGATTAGAGATCTCTTCAAGAAAATTGGAAATACCAAGAGAACATTTCATGCAAGAATGGTCATGAAAAAGGACAGAAAGAGTAAGCACCTAACAGAAACAGAAGACATTAAGGAAAGGTGGCAAGAATACACTGAAGAACTACACAAAAAGGTCTTAATGACCTGAATAACCACAATGGTGTGGCCACTCACCTAGAGCCAAATGTTCTGGAGTGTGAAGTCAAGTGGACCTTAGGAAGCAGTATGAAGAACAAAGCTAGTAGAGTTGATGAAATTGCAGCTAAGCTACTGAAAAATCTAAAAGATGATGCTCTTAAAGTTCTGCATTCAATATGTCAGTAGCAGCCACAGGACTGGAAAATGTCAGTTTTCATTCCAATCCCAAAGAAGGGCAAGGCCAAAGAATGCTCAAACTACCATACAATTGTGCTAATTTCTCATATTATCAAGGTTACGCTCAAAATCCTTCAAGCTAGGCTTCAGTAGTATGTGAACTGAGAAATTCCAGATATACAAATTGGATTCAGAAAAGGCAGAGGAACCAGAGATCAAATTGCCAACATTTGTTGGATCACGGAGAAAGAAAGGGAGTTCCAGAAAAACATATACTGCTTCATTGGCTATGCTAAACCCTTTGGCTATGCAGATAACAACAAACTGTGGAAAATGCTTCAGGAGATGAGAGTACCAGACCACCTGATGTGAAGAGCTGACTCCTTGGAAAAGACCCTGATGCTGGGATTGAGGGCAAAAAGGGAAGGGGACAGCAGAGTATGATATTGTTAGATAGCATTTCAACTCAATGGACATGAATTTGAGCAAACTCTGGGAGGTAGTGGAGGATAGAGGAGCTTCGGATGCTGCAGTCCATAGGTTGCAAAGATTTGGACATGACTTAGCAACTAAACAGCAACAACTTCAGGTCATCTCAAATAATAGATGAAAAATGTAACACACTTAAATATACTTTTTGCTTAAGCACAAATTGCTTTGAATGACTGAAAGTCTTAGAAGCCCTTTATCTTCCAAAGTCCTTTTGTGTGTTTTTCAGTTTGGGGTTCAGAATCAAGTTGTTCATCCAAGTTTTCAAGGTACAGTGTTTTGGTGGGATACAGTAGGGGTGGTGGAAAGAAAGATGAAAAAAGAAAAATGAAAAAAGGAAAGAATAAAGCAGACCACAAAGTATCTAAAAATTAAGTCTGAAGCAGAGAGAAGAGGATACAAAATGATTAGAGTGTCTTCTCCCCTTCCTTCATTTTTTTCTCTAGAAAAAAATTACTGTATTCTTTCAACTGTGTTTCTAATTTTATAAACCTTGGATTCAGAATGTGCCAATAGCTTGAAAGCCTATGCAATAAAAACCTTTCCTAGGTGATTACTGTAATGTATACTAGATCATAAAATCTAGAACATCAACTTATAGCAATTGATAATTCCAATATTTTATACCTGGTATACCATGCTGTACCATACCATTTCAAGCATGAATTTTAATTTTAATTCCCATAAATCAGTTCCATCATGGCAGAATCCTGAACACAAAAATCTCATAGGGATACAGATATTTTATTTAAGTTTTTAATAGTGCTTATAAATTTGGTGCCTAGCCCTGGAAACATTAGAATCAAAACTGATATAACGCTGAGTCATTGATGTAAGGAAATACAGGCTGTTTAGTTCTCCTTGAAGAGTCTGACATTGAAAACAGAAGTTAGCACCATGCTAAGTGAAATAAATCAGAGTAAGATAAATACTGTAGAATATCACTTATTTGTGGAATCTGAAAAAGACAACAAGCTAGTGAATGTAATGTAAAAGAAATGATTCACAGCTAGAGAACAAACTAGTAGCTACTGGAGAAAATGGTAATGTGGGAGTGGGACTGGAAGCTACAAACTATTGGTTGTAAGATCAGCTCAAGGAAGTATTGTACAACATGGGAAATATAGGTAGTATTATAAATATAAAATAGTACAAATATTTTGTAGTAACTGTAAATGGAAAGTAACCTTGAAAATTGCACAAAAAAATGTTAAAAAAGGAAACAGAAGTAAGACTACAAAGATTCTATCTGAACTTCCAGATGACTATCTGACTTGGTCTGACTTAATAGAACCTGTAATTACTAAACTATACATATTTATTTCAAATTTTATCAGGCAAATCCCTAGTAAAGATAAAATGTCATTATTTATAATCAAAGATAGTTATAGTTGTCAAAGAAGTTTTAGAATTTGTTTGAGAAGGGGCAAGTTGCTAAATTCCAAGTGGAGAGTTTACTTTTGGAAGTGTTTTCTTGTTTACTGTCTCTCCTCAGTTCCCACTCCCCACTTAAGGGGCTGTTCCCTCACTCTGAACACATTGGCATTTGAGAATTCCATTCCCACAATCTACTTGATTCACAGACTTTCCTTTCCAGTACTCTGTTGTGGTTTAGATCTGAAAAACCAAGCATGAGAACATACAATATCCAGTAAATGCCAGGATTACTGAATGAAATCATTAAAGTCAAGTGGGGATTGCAAACTCTGAAATTTAAAACATGGGAACATCTGTTAAAATTCAATTTGTGTTTCTTTGAGAAAAATAATAAATCTGATTAACTCAGTGTAGCATCATAAAAGAATAAATAGAAGATCTTGATGAGTAAAATTTATTTGGCAGATGGTTCAACAAGTTAGGATCTGGGATAATTCTTGGAAAGTTTCTTTAATTTCTTTGAAAAGTGAATATAAATCAAGAAAATTCCCAAGCAACAATAAAGTGAGCCTGAGAAACTGTAGTCACATAAGTTTTAAGAAGTGATGGAAAATGATGAAGATCAGCCAGATTATTTGTAAAGAAAAGGAAGAAAAATCAACTGAGATGCATTTCATCAGCAAATATTTTAAGTTACCAGGAAAGTTAAAAGCTTGGTCTTTTTAAAGTTGTTTGTTTACTTAAGCTTTATTTTTACAAACTACTTTCCCCCCACTCTAAGAATGGCTTTGTTAACTTTTCATTCTTCTCCTCAGCATTCCTTTATGCTTTATGGTTGGCTTTTTCTCATAATGACAAGATGAAATCTTTGTAGGATTTCACCAAAGATCAGGTTTCTATACAATATATATCATGTACATGCAAAAAGTATCACGTATTCCAGGACTGGTGTAAACAATACGTTTAACTTTTACTGTCTCTGTGTGTGTGCTCAGTTTCTCAGTTGTGTCTGACTCTTTGTGACCCTGTGGATTGTAGCCTGCCAGGTGATTCTATCCAGGCAATTTTCCAGGCAAGAATACTGGGGCGGGTTGCCATATCCTGCTCCAGGGGATCTTCCTGACCCAGGGATCAAATCCATGTCTTTTGCAACTCCTACGTTGGCAGGAGAATACTTTACCGCTGTACTACCTGGGAAACCCTTTTACTTTTTAGAAACAGTCAAATGCCTGACAGTCCTATCATAAATATTTATCATTGATCTTTCTCTGACTTCCAAATTAAGGTGTGATATCTCTGTTCTCTGCTCCAGAAATTCTTACTTTTTTCTTGTGGTGGCAAGTTTAAAAACAGTAAGAAAGAAATATATGATTGATTTTGCATGCTTTATTATGGAATATGATTTCATTACTGAAAGTACAGTTTCCCTAAGCCACGCCAGCATAGGTGTCAGATGGTTATCAAGTACCCCTTCTGCAGCTGACCCTTATCGTCTAGGGTCCTAAAACATCAGCTCTATGCCACCCACTCTCATTCCTTTCACTTGAAGCAGAACAAAGGAAGCTGGGATGCTCACAAAATTCTCCTTGGCCTTTGATTTTGTTCTCCGTGATATCAGGTGCTGCAAATAAGGCTATTTGGTGTCCAGTTTCAAGCCCTCTGGTCTTTGAGCTCCTAGCTCTAGATTTCTCAAGGACGCCTGGTATTTTTGTTGAAACCATCTGGAAACATAAAGACCTGTTACAAGTCATGAAACAAGGCTCTCCATGAGGATACTTCCACTTGTTCACTTTTACCCAGATGCTTTCCAGGCCTGGTGCCCCTCCAGTGTCAAGTTGCAATGTTGTTATCTGTCCTTCCTTTTTTTTTTTTTTTTTTTTAGCTATCTAGGCTCTAGGCTGAAGTTGAGACAAATTCCTGGGAAATTTCACTGTTCTCCCCATTCACGTCTTCTCTTACACAGGGAAAGCTCTAGTCCTTTTTGCTCCACCTTCCTGGGTTACCCCAGCTCCAGCTAACTTCCCCCAACCTCATTCTAGACAAACTCAATGCTGCTGCTGCTAAGTCGCTTCAGTTCAGTCGCTCAGTCATGTCAGACTCTTTGCGACCCCATGAATCGCAGCAGCCAGGCCTCCCTGTCCATCACCAACTCTTGGAGTTCACTGAGACTCATGTCCATCGAGTCAGTGATGCCATCCAGCCATCTCATCCTCTGTCGTCCCCTTCTCCTCCTGCCCCCAATCCCTCCCAGCATCAGAGTCTTTTCCAATGAGTCAATTCTTCGCATGAGGTGGCCAAAGTACTGGAGTTTCAGCTTTAGCATCATTCCCTCCAAAGAAATCCCAGGGCTGATCTCCTTCAGAATGGACTGGTTGGATATCCTTGCAGTCCAAGGGACTCTTAAGAGTCTTCTCCAACACCACAGTTCAAAAGCATCAATTCTTCGGCGCTCAGCCTTCTTCACAGTCCAACTCTCACATCCATACATGACCACAGGAAAAACCATAGCCTTGACTAGACGGACCTTTGTTGGCAAGTAATGTCTCTGCTTTTCAATATGCTATCTAGGTTGGTCATAACTTTCCTTCCAAGGAGTAAGCATCTTTTAATTTCATGGCTGCAGTCATATCCAACTCTGTGTGACCCCATAGATGGCAGACAAACTCAATACATTGCCAGTATTTTCTCAGTCTTCCTTTTGGAAAGGAAACAACGCAGTGCTGACTTTAGATACAGAGTATTTCCATGTAGCATTTAAACAAATAATGATACTATGTGCAGTTGTGTACAAGTGGTGGTTGTTGTTTTATGTTTTTAATTTTGTACATAGTTGACTCAGCATATGATAAAGACTGAAAGTAATAAAAAAGTGTAGTATTAAAGGTGCATTTTCCTCCCATCCTTGGTCTCTACGTGTGTGCTTCTTCACCTCAGAGAACACTCCTATACTTAGTTTTCTACGTGCATTTCTGGAGATAGGTAAAAGACATACATATATAAAGGAGAAGGAAATGGCAACCCACTGCAGTATTCTTGCCTGGAAATTTCATGGACAGAGGAGCCTTTCTTGAGAAATTTCATGGACAGAGGAGAAATCTCATGGGACAGTCCAAGGGGTCCCAAAGAGTCAAACATGACTGAGCATGCACACACACACACACATATATATAAGCATATTTATGATTTTCATACAAATGCTAGTATGCTTTATATTTTCTTTCTCATTTTGCTTTTTAAAAGTTTGTGAAATAATTTCATATCAGTATCACAGGTCTGTTTTATTCTTATTAGTGGTTAGAGTATTCTGTTGCATGAATATACCATATATTAAAAATAATCCTTCACTGATGACCATTGATGTTTCTTTCCAGTCTTTTTATTACTACAATGATGTAGTCAGTATCTTTGTACATTTGCTATTCAATAAAAGCTGAAAATGAGAAGGGACATTACTGGGTCAAAAGATATGTGAATTTTATATCTGGGTAGAGATTGTTAAATTTCCCATGCCAGAAATCATACCAATTCATACTCCTTACAATGAGTGGCTGCTGCTGCTGCTGCTGCTAAGTCGCTTCAATCATGTCTGACTCTGTGCGACCCCATAGACGGCAGCCCATCAGGCTCCCCTGTCCCTGGCATTCTCCAGGCAAGAACACTGGAGTGGGTTGCCATTTGCTTCTCCAATGCATGAAAGTGAAAAGTGAAAGTGAAGTCGCTCAGTCATGTCCAACTCTTAGCGACCCTTCTCTAAACCTCACCAACATCATGCATATTTTAAAATGAAATAGTTGGTCTTTGTGAGACTCATAAACATTGTTATTTCATTGTTATGCACTAAGAGAGCAAAGAGGTAAACTGTGATCTTCCTAAGAGTGTTTAGGCATAGTCAATGAGTCCTGATTGTTCCTAATTCTACTCCTAATTAGTTTTTCTAGTATTGTGCATTCAGGCGTGTTTTTTACTTCTCTAAATCTTATTTCCTTGTTTCAAGTCAGTAATATTAATAACTTACTATGTGTAACTACTATTATATACTTAATTCAATCTTTACAAAAAATCTATAAACAAGCTATTAGCATCTTCATTTCACAGATGTGAATAGTTTTCTAATCTTTAAGACTGTGATGAAAGTGTATTTTTATAGGATGATATGAGAATTAAAGGATAAGCTTCATGTAAAACAATTAGCAAAATATGTGGTTGTAATGCAGTATACATTATTATTTTTGTATTAATATAGACATAGGAAAAGGATTTATCACTATAGGTATGAAAGAATAGATCTTAAAAATATGCTTAGCACATTTAATTTTTTTTATTATACTAAACTTCCAAAAGCTAGAGTGAAATGTTTAATATTAATTTCTAGCTGATGACTTGCAGCCTCTATTTCTTCAGTTATCTCTAGGATTAGCCTCTAAGTCTCAACAAAATTAATTTAAATGTACTGATTTAAAAAAAAATGCTGAAATTGCTCATCAGAAGTAGGAATGCTGTTGCAAAATAAGAATTAAATATATGATAGCCATAAGAAGATATCAATTTTCCACTTTCTTTCTGGAGGGCATAATCTAATACTCCTTTAGTCATACCCAGAGTTAACAAATGATGATATTTTTGCCACTTTGCTTTAGTCTAAGTGATTCACCATTACAAAGATGAAACCTTTCTTCCCCCATTGTGGAGAAAAATTCTTGACCTGCCCCCAAAGCTAATCCTGTGTAGAATTCAAAACATGTCCAGGTTCTGTTTTCATATATTCACATATATTTCATCCTATAAACATATGTATTTTAAGATGTGAATTGCTTATTCACTTTCAGTTCAGTTCAGTGGCTCAGTCTTGTCTGACCCTCTGGGACCCCATGGACATGAAGTGATGGGACCAGATGCCATGATCTTTAGTTTTTTATGTACTCTGCATACAAGTTAAATAAGCAGGGTGACAATATACAGCCTTGACATATTCCTTTCCCACTTTCCAAAGAGTCTGTTGTTCCATATCCGGGTCTAACTGGTGCTCCTTGACCTACATACAGATTTCTCAGGAGGCAGGTAAGGTGGTCTGGTATTTCCATCTCTTGAAGAATTTTCCTCAGTTTGTTGTGATCCATACTAAAGTCAAAGGCATTAGTGTAGTCAATGAAGCAGAAGTAGATGTTTTTCTGGAGTTCTCTAGCTTTTTCTATGATCCAACAGATATTGGGAATTTGATCTATGGTTCCTCTGCCTTTTCTAAATCTGGCTTGAACATCTGGAAGTTCTTGGTTCACTTACTGTTGAAGCCTAGCTTGGAGAATTTTGAGTATAACTTTGCTAGCATGTGAGATGAGTAAATTGTACGGTAGTTAGAAGATTCTTTGTCTTTCTTTGGGACTGGAATGAAACTGGACCCTTCCCAGTCCTGTGGCCCCGGCTGAGTTTTCCAAATTTGCTGACATATTGAGTGTACTACTTTAACAGCATCATCTTTTAGAATTTTAAATAGCTCAGCTGGAATTCCATCACCTCCACTAGTTTTGTTCGTAGTGATGCTTCCTAAGGCCCACTTGACTTCACATTCCAGAATGTCTGGCTCTAGGTGAGTGACTACACCATTGTGGTTATCCGAATCATTAAGATCTTTTTTATATAGTTCTTCTGTGTATTCTTGTCACTTCTTAATATCGTCTGCTTCTGTTAGGTTTATAATGTTTCTGTCCTTTACTGTGCCCATCTTTGCATGAAATGTTCCCTTGGTATCTCTTATTTTCTTGAAGAGCTCTCTAGTCTTTCCCATTCTATTGCTTTCCTCTATTTCTCTGCACTGATCACTGAGGATGGCTTTCTTATCTCTCCTTGCTAGTCTTTGGAACTCTGCATTCAGATGGATGTATCTTTTTTTTTCTCCTTGCCTTTTGCTTCTCTTCTTTTCTCAGCTATTCACTTTAATTGAAATTAAATTTATTTATGCTGGCTTGTAATATTAGAGATTTGAAGCATTTCCAAGATGTGCTATTATAAACATTACACAAATATGAAAGTGAAAGTATAAGTTGCTCAGTCATGTCTGTCTCTTTGTGATCCCATGGACTGTAGCCTGCCAGGCTCTTCTGTTCATGGAATTCACCATGCAATACTGAAATGGGTCCCTCCTCCAGGGGAACTTCCTGAGCTCAGTCAGTTCAGTTCAGTTGCTCAGTCGTTTCCAACTCTTTGCGATTCAATGGACTGCAGCCAGGCTTCCCTGTCCATCACCAACTCCCAGAGTTTGCTCAAATTCATGTCCATCAGGTTGGTGATGCCATCCAATCATCTCATCCTCTCTCACCCCCTTCTCCTCCTACCTTCAATCTTTCCCAGCATCAGGGTCTTTTCCAATGAATCAGTTATTCACATCAGGTGGCCAAAATATTGGAGCTTCAGCTTCAGCATCAGTCCTTCCAAGGACTATTCAAGACCGATTTCCTTTAGTCTTCCCTTCCCGACCTCCTTGGGCTTATTTCCTTGTTTATGGACAGTATTTACCTAGAAGCCAAATTGCTAGGTCATAGGGAATTTGCTTTTCACCTTTACTGGATATCGATAAATTTCCTCTTATGTAATTGGTGTGTAGTTGATTTACAGTGTTGTATCAATCTTTGCTGTACAACAAAGTGATTCAGTTAAATTTAAATGGTTGAATTATTCATATCTTTCAAGAAATATATGATAGCTTCCATTTTTTCAACAAATTCATCAATACTATGTATTGTCAACTTTGAATTCTGTGTCAATCTGATAAATATGAAATGCATCATGCTTAAATGTGTATTTTTTGATTACTAGAGAAGATGAATATTTTGTATTTATAAGCTTTGGGTTTTCTTTTCTCTGTATTGATCATTTTCCTATTTGGCTTTTTATTGTTTTGTTCTTCTTATTATAGTTACCATGTGGTCTAGATACTAAATATGATTAATCTGTCACATTTTTAAGTTTATCATTATATCCTGGGTAGTTTTCAGTTTGGAAGTCATAAATTTTTTTGTATACCAATCTTTTCTTAAGGTTTTGGGTTTTTTTGTATCTTGATTAATGAATCATATCTTTATCCAAATTACTAAGATAATTTTCCTCCTATAGTTTAAAAAAATGTGTATGTATCTTTACATTTAGTTTTGTTTTTTTTTTCTCATTTGAAGTATTTTGTTTTGCTCTTTGTGGTAGAGGGTTATTCTTGTTTCAAATCTGTATGGCAAGCTGATAGTCCCAGTACTGTATATTGCTATATCTGTGTTTCCTGTACTAATTTGCAATATTTTCATCATATATTAAGCCTCCTTGATAGTTCTAAGCTTTCTACTGTTTCATTGACCCATTTGTTTGTATAGTACTGAGAGTACTATTTATTAAACAATATAGATTTGTATGTCTCAATGTAAATGTTCCATTTTGTCAAAGTGTATTTGGCTAGCCTTAGGCTTTGCTTCCATAAAACTTTCAGTAAAAGTGTGTCAAGATAGATTATTTAATAATTTTTATTAGAACTTGTATGTATTTGTCATCTTAATATGCCAAATATTTCTGCCCATCATTTCTTGCCATTAATTCCAGGCTTTTTAATGTTTTTCTATAACATTTTGTAATTTCCACATTAAGATCAGGCATATATTTTATTGTATTTATTTTTAACATATTATATTTTTGTTGTTATGATAAATGAGATATTTTTTCTATTAAATTTTCTATTTGGTTAGTGATAGTGATTAGAAGCATCATTGATTTTGTCTGCTGATCTTATATTCAACAATTTTGTTGAATTTACAAATTCTATTAATATCTATAGATTTTCTTGAATTTTCTAGGTAGACATTCATGTTGTCTACAAATAACGCATTTTATCTTTACTTTTCTATGTATTTTCATTTTGGTTAGAAATTTCAGTATATTACTGAATAGCTGTAGGGTCATCCTTACCTTTTCCTGATTTACGTTAAATGTGATGCTTGCCATGAATTTTTGGTGATATTCTCTATTAGACTAAGGAAGTCTACTCTTAGTTTTCTGAGAATTTTTATTGTGAATGTGTGTAAAATATTATCAACTGATTGTTTTTGTATCAGTAGAGACAATTGAAATTTTTTTCCTTTACTCCATTAATACAAATCACATTTATTGATTTTATAATATAAAGGCATCTCTATATAGCTGAAATAAACCAGTGATAAAGAATCTGCCTACCAATGCAGGAGACTCTAAAGATGTGTGTTCGATCCCTGATCAGAAAGATTCACTGGAGTAGGAAATGGCAACACACTCCAGTATTCTTGCATGGAAAATTTCATGGAGAGAGGAACCTGGCAGGCTATAGTCCATGGGGTCACAAAGAGTTGGACATGACTATGAATGCATCCACATATCATTATCATATATATTATATGATTCTGATAAATTGTTATTATTCTTAGTTTACTGTTGGGTCGTACTATTATATTAACATGTTTATGTCTGTATTCATAAGTGAGGTTAGTTTATTATTTATTACAACTGCCTGTTTTTAACGTTAGTCTCATGAAATGAATTAGGTAGCTTCACCTCCCTCTTTTATTCTTTCACACTTTTCCTTCTTTCTTTTTTGGTTTATTAAAAATACTGAAACAGATTATCTTGCAACGGTATATGGTAAGGCAAGAGGATTTGACTGCTAATTGTTTGGTAGTTGATTATTCAGGGTTTCTGAATTTCTTTCTAAGTCAACATTAATAAGTATTGTGAAGAGAACTTCCATTTCTGTTGTCTGAAGTTTTCTTGATGTAAAATTGTTCATTGTATGTGAACCATGTTTCTTTTAACTACTAAAATTTGTTATTTGTATAAACTATTTTTCTTGGTTGATTTACTGAATTATTTTCTGATTGCATTGACTTTTTCAAATAAATTGCTCTAATATTTGCTTATTTGTTTGGCTGTTTATTAGCTTATCAATTTTGCTCTGTTTGTGATTGTTTTGTTCTTTTATCTTCTATAGGTTTTCTTTCTAGTTTTTCAATTTTAATTTTTGCTATTTATTCTGTATATTTTACAATTTCCACTTTAATTTTTCAGTTATTTGTGGATGTGATACATAGTTTCAAAAATATGTTCAAACTAAAAAATATAATTTATTGCTAATTTAATTGCAGTAATGGCTAGAATGCTTTCATTTAATCTTTTTCTACCTAGCTTCCCCATTAATGTTGCCAAATTGTATTTTACTGTCTCCTTTAACAATATTTTACTTTTATAATCAACCATTATTTTCTCCATGCATTTTCCTATTATTTCAGAGCATTGGTTTTATGATTTAAAAAATCTGCTTCAAAATTAAAAATGTAGAAAAGGGCCTATGGTGAATTTCTCCGTCATTTTGTTCTATCTAACCAGTTCCCTTTTCCTCAGAAAGTTTCAAAATTATCATTTTCTTAAATATATGGAGGTAGTTAATCAGGGAAATATATTTCAATAAAACCCTTAAATACATGTCATTATGGGCAGAGAAAAGTGTATATGTGCAGTTAATAAACCCCAACTTGAGGGGATATAAAGATTAAATAAAGCATTGTGTATAGACATGAAAGTACTTAATATAACTGACACAGTACATGTTCAAACAACGAGAAAAATACGTACAGATTGTAGTAATTTTTTGGTTTATGCAATTTTATTGAAGAAATATAAATGAATTACTAGCACAGCTATTAGTTGATCACTCATCCACTGACAACTTGCATCATTTATTCAGTGATATATTAAACAGAGTATTGGAAGACAGATTAACTAATAGCTCCAAGCCTCCTAACAATTTAAATGAAAATTACAACATGTTTTGAGACCCTATTTTGGAATACAAAGGGTGTTTGACTTCTAATATCCATTCTCTGTAGAACAAGAACAGTTCATTCCTTTATTGACATGCATAAAATACATCACATTTTCTGTTCTTCTGACGTTTTAAATTCAATGTCAATTCTCCAGCCACATCAGTTATGAGTGTAAAGTATATCAGGTAACCTCAAATCTCTAACAGTGGAAGGCTTAAACCAGAATGGATGCTGCTAGAATAATGCTGCTTCCTTTGATGTGACAACTCAGAATCCATCTCCCTCCCTCTCAGATGATTCTTCAGCATGTTAGAGCAGTGAGGACTGGTTTTAGTCTCATAATCAAGTTAGAGTGAAGACATTGGCACCATAATACACATGTTCCATTTTTTAAAAAACTCTGAATCTTGGGCAACTCTTCTCTTGTAACTACGTTACAGTTTCTAAAAGCAGATGTTGTCTAAAGCTGGAAGAACTTAAGTCTTCTCAGATGAACATATGAATGAAAGGAGGAAGGTAAACAAAACATAAAATTAAAAAAGATGAGGTCTGATAGGGGAGCAGCTCGATAAAAAATAATCAAAAAAGGAACAGTAATTTAAAGTTTATTCCAGCTACAATGCAGGTTATTCTGACTTTAAGGAAGCATCACATGGCATACTTCTGAGTCCATCCCTTAGATATTCTATTGTACTTATCTCTGTTTTATAGATCCATGCAATCTTTGGCACTACGGGGTCATCTGGGTTTGGATCACATAGCAGTGAACAAATGGATAAAAGTACTTTAGAAATAGATAAAGCAGGAGACCACTGTGATCTTAGACTATCAAGACAAATGCTGCCATTACTGTTAATATTTGGATGATAAATTCTTGTTGTAAATGCAACTTGAGGTGATTTGAATGGGTAGTCTGTAGGAAAATGAATTGTCAAAAAGAATACACCTTCTTGATATGGGCTGTCACTACGTTTCATAATTGTGGCTTGCCAGTGAAACATATCATCCCCAACTGGACCTACAGAACATTATGCTGGAGGGTCATGGGCCAAATCACTAAGTTCCTTATTAATCCGTTTCAGCGCCATAGTCTGCTTTCCGTCTGGCTCCTCACTATCATGGTTTGTGCTCGAAGGTCCAGGCAAAACTCTTGATTATTCTGGAGGCTTGGAAGGATTGTCTCAGTTTCACACTGGCTGTGTCAGACACAGGCGCTTGGTATTGAGGAGGCAATCTCAGGAGAACCTCAAGGCTGGCTAACAGGAACTGTCTGTATTAATTATTATTAGGGAAAATTTATGATTTTTATGGGAGGCAGAGAAGGCAATGGCATCCCACTCCAGTATTCTTGCCTGGAGAATCCCATGGACAGAGGAGCCTGGTAGGCTGCAGTCCATGGGGTCACTAGGAGTCAGATATGACTGAGCGACTTCACTTTCACTTTTCACTTTTCATGCATTGGAGAAGGAAACGGCAACCCACTCCAGTGTTCTTGCCTGGAGAATCCCAGGGACAGGGGAGCCGGGTGGGCTGCCGTCTCTGGGGTCGCACAGAGTTGGACACGACTGAAGCGACTTAGAGCAGCAGCAGCAGGATAGTCATTAGGAAGACAGATTCATCATCAGATACTCTTGGTTTAGAGTCTCTGCTTTACCACTTTCTAATTGTGTTGTCTTAGACAAGTAGTTAACCTCTTGAATTCTCAGATTTACTATGGAATGGATATCACAATTATATTTAACCTATTAGAATTTTCACAATTAGGTGAAATCATGGATACAGAGTATAGACACCTAAATTATGATATTGCTTGTAAGATAATAGGCTCTTCTTCTTCTCCATCTCCTCCTTCTCCCCATCATCACCATCATCATACTAGTGATAGTAATTACTGATAATTATAATTTTAAAAATTATGCTCTTTATTTGAAGGACCAGAAATTGATTAAGTTTAAACTGGTAAGATAGACTGACTTTAAATTAGGAAATTTCAAGACTGACAGCAGTGTGGCTCTCCCAGCCTTAGGGCATTCAAACAGTTGTATTCAATTAGTTTATTGGGGGGAGAAGGCAATGGCACCCCACTTCAGTACTCTTGCCTGGAAACTCCCATAGACAGAGGAGCCTGGTGGGCTACAGTCCATGGGGTCACGAAGAGTCGGACATGACTGAGCGACTTCCCTTTCACTTTTCATTTTCATGCATTGGAGAAGGAAATGGCAACCCACTCCAGTGTTCTTGCCTGGAGAATCCCAGGGACACCGGAGCCTGGTGGGCTGCTGTCTATGGGGTCACACAGAGTGGGACATGACTGACGCGACTTAGCAGCAGCAGCAGCAGCAGCAGTTTATTGGGAGTTATTAAATTGTGTAATATAAAATATATTTGTGCCCATTTTACAGAACATGAAAACAGAACTACGTAAATGACAGACGGTCAATCTGTGGATTCCTAGGGGACCTTGGAGATCATGGGGGTTGCAGCCACGTTAATAAGTATTGCCTTATACAACTTTCTGTGTCTCCACAACACTAGCTCCAGGCAAGACTACAGCTTTAAGGTATGCATATGGTGGGTGGGAGAAGACTGGGGTAGATGGTGAAGATTGATCTAGGTAGGAGGTAGGCTGATTGCCAGATTCCCCAGGGTGATAGAGAAAGCTTTTTGTTATGATTTTAATAGAAAGTCTTATGCCAAAAATGTTCCCATAAATAAATACATATGTTGGTTCTTGCTGAAAAATGCAAATCAGATGGTTTCGATGTTTTAATGCTTACTTGAAATACCTTAAATAACAATCACAAACATTTATGTGTGTACATATATACATTTCAATGTATACCACATTAGGCACATAGAAAGCGTTTTATAAAATGGCATAATAAGACCCCACCAGTGTCCTGACATCAGGCTGAAATTCAAATCAAATAATGCAACCCTGGAAGCACTGTAGGAACTTTCATCACCATATCAAGTATTCATCAGACTTTACCTTAGGCTGTATTTAAAAAATCACAGTCCGAAACAGACAGAAACAAACATCTGGTTTGTCTGGCTGCATCATTCTTATTCTAAAGTGTTATAATCTTATACTTAGAGGGCATCAAAACAATCTTGGACATATGAAATACACCAGTATTGGATCCAAACTCTGACTCTTCTCTATCTAGTAGAGCTGACTTGATCTTTCTTTTTTATTGTGAAGCAGATATTATAAAAAACTGTCTGAGAATTAGGGTATTAGCATAAATTATGGAGATCTGGTAGTTAAACTGAACTAAGATTGTCCATTCCTCATAAAACATCTGTAGAACACAATGATGCTCTTTGGATATTAGTTGATTGGCATAGATGACAAATATATACAATTTGCTTTATTGTAACTTTCCTGACATAACCAAAATGTTTTCTGAGCTATGGTGGCCAATGTACTTCTGAATAATACATTCATGGCAATGAAAGATTGCTTTTTAAGGCTACTGACTGATTAGCAAATTGCAAACTTTACCAAATACAATGTAGATTGATGACGGATTTTATCTTTGAATTGTAGGGTAAATCAACATTTAACTTTTTATGGAGAAGTGACTAAAATCAATAATAATGATGACTATAATGATTGCCATTATTGTTACATACATTGTAACTGGTACATAAGTCTTAGTACAAAAAAATACATACTAATTACCCCACAATGACACCATTAAGTAACTTAGAAGTGGTCAGAGAGCTAAGAAATAGTCAAGTTGAAACTTAATAATGGGCACTATGTTCAGCCTTAAGAAAAGAACCCCTTTTCCTATTGGGGAGTAATTTATCATCTATTCCCAAATCAAATTAAGCGTTCAATAAAATAACATATCATGACGTTCTGGTGCACCTTTTTATTGCTTAGAATGGAGTGCCAATGACACCAGATAGTTTATGTAACTATCTCACAATCTGACTTTTCTCAAAAATGTTCAGGTGAAGCACAGGAATAACTTAGCAGAAACTCTCATAATCACAAATTGGAAAAAATAGCCCAAGTCCATATTTTAATAATGGCAGAAGGTAGTGTCAGCTCTCTAAACATATTTCAGAGCCTCAGGAAGGAAACATGAAAGACTATTCATTTACAATATTTAAAGAGCGCATGGATGATCAATCATGTCTGACTCTTTGGCGACCCCATGGACTGTAGCTCACCAGGCTCCTCTGTATATGGGATTTCCCAGGCAAGAATACTGGAGTGGGCTGCCATTTCCTCCTTCAGGGAATCTTCCTGACCCAGGGATTGGACCTGCATCTCCATTTGCCGACAAAGGTCCATGTAGTCAAAACTATGGTTTTTCCAGTAGTCATGTATGGATGTGAGAGTTGGACCACAAAGAAGGCTAAGCACCAAAGAATTGATGCCTTCAAACTGTGATACTAGAAAAGATTCTTGAGAATCCCTTGGACAGCAAGGAGATCAAACCAGTAATCCTAAAGGAAATCAACCCTGAATATTCATTGGAAGGACTGATGCTGAAGCTCCAATCCTTTGGCCACTTGATGTGAAGAGCCAACTTACTAGAAAAGACCCTGATGCTGGAAAAGATTGAGGACAAGAGGAGAAGAGGATGACAGAGGATGAGATGGTCTGATGGATCATCGACTCGGTGGACGTGAGTTTGAGTGAACTCCAGGAAATAGTGAGGAAGAGGGAAGCCTGGAGTGCTGCAGTTCATGGGGTCGCAGAGTCGGACATGACTGAGGACTGAACAACAACTTCCCCTTTAGCAAGTGAATTGTTCACCACTGTACCGATATTTAAATACCTGTTTAGATGTATCAGGTGCTGTATTTAGTGATAGAGATGAATAAGGTAAGCCTTTTGCCCTCAAAGAGCTTATAGTCTAGTGAAATGAAGTAGGACTGAGTATATTCACCCTTGCCTAGGAGTGTACAGGTGGGGAGGGGATGCGCTCAGAGCTCTGTGTCGTCTTTAGCACCAAGGTTCATGAACACGTTCATGACTGCTAAACCTGGAGTTAATATTTACCAGGTTAACAGTTCAGGAAGCAGCATGCTCAGGGCTCCCATGGGCAGGGAAGAAACACTGCAGAAAGTTCTTGATTTCTATGAACACATGTGAATACACACAAGAAGGAAAAGGATGGCAAGAGAGCAGACAATAGTTGTAGGTCTTCAAGGCCAAATCTGGGGCAAGAACTCAAACCCACAGTGTAGAAGTTGGCAACTCCAGTCTCTTAGTGGGAACCAGGAGAAAAAAAAAAAAAATCAGATGTCAGGGCCTCTGGAGCAAAGACTCAGAAGTGAGGTGAGTGGTTGATGCTATGTTACGGCATACCTGGTACCCTACTAGAGACATGTATTTTCATATATATATATATATTTAAATAAAATATGCTTTATAGAACATATTTTATAAAAATACACACACACTTAGTATATATGTTCCTGTATATATGATTACATTATTTTTATATATCATATATTGCTTCCTGATTGAGGAATCACCGTGGGGATGACTCTAGTGTGTCTGTGATTAGAGTGAACTTAGCAACCTGAAGGCCAGAGGCATGCCAGATACACAGGAGACACAGCACAACAGTTTTCAACCCTGGCTGCATGTTAGAGTTCCCTGGGGAACTTTAAACAGCTAATATAGAGGTCTGACCCCAGGAAACCCAAGTTTGATCCCTGGGTCACGAAGATCCCCTGCAGAAGAAAATGGCAACCCACTCCAGTAATCTTGCCATGGACAGAAAATACCATGGACAGAGGAACCTGGTGGGTACAGTCCATAGGGTTGCGGAGTTGGAGACAACTTAGCAACTAAAGCACAACTGACCCCTAGAGATTCTTGATTTATTGTGTGGAGTGAAATTAGGCATTGGCAGTTTTTTTTTCTCATTAATACACTAATTTTAGAGCAGTTTTTAGTTCACAGAAAAACTGAGCAGAAAGTACAGAGATTTATTATATATAAGTGGCACTAATGGTAAAGAACTTGCCTGCCCATGCAAGAGACACACACGGACTTGATCCCTGGACCAGGAAGATCCCGTGGAGGAGGACATGGCAACCCACTCCAGTATTCTTGCCTGGAGAATCCCCATGGACAAGAAGAGCCTGGGAGGCTGTAGTCATAGGGTTGCACAGTTGGACACGACTGAAGTGACTTGGCATGCACACACACACCTCGTTCATATGCAGCCACAACCTCCCCTTCTATCAACATCCTGAACTACAGAGGTACCTTTGTTACAATCAATGAGCCTACACTGACACATCATCATCACCCAAAGTCCACAGGGTGCACTAGGTCTCACCCTTGTTGTTGTACATTCTATGGGTTTGGACAAATATGTAATGACAGGTATTGACCATTGTAGTATCATACAGACTGGCTTGGCAGCTTTTATAAAGGCTCTTGGTCAACCACTGCACTACCAGTAAGGAGCCACAAAGACAGGTATGACATTCAGAAGCTGCCATATGACACTGTTAACAAAATTACAATGGGTCTGTCACTCTCTATTATCTTTAATTTTTAGGCAAAAGCAGAAGAGTTTTTCTGAAACTCCACCAATTGATGGAGGGTGCAATGACTTACTAGAAAGTTATCACTCCTTGTGGGAAAGAATGGGGACAGCCTGCAGAAGATGGAATGGTCCCAACAACCACAGGGGCTGGAGGATGGGGGCGGGGATAGAACTTACAGATAACACACATGTGTCATCACTGAAGAAGAGGTTTGAAACACATGACAGATTTGGTTTTTAATCCTGACTTTGTCTGATGTGTCAACTGGAACAGAGGATCTGACTCCTCTGAGCATCAGTTTCTTCATCTGAGGAATGAAGATGGTAGTACTGAAATTGAAGGGTCATTATAAAATTCAAGTCATTCCCTCTAGTTTAGCATATTTCCAGAACTTTATGGATCAACTATACATGGATTCTATTGTAAGTATTAGTAGTAGTGATTAAAGAAGAGTATGGAAGCAGTTTCTTAGTGGTGCAATACAGACTGGAGAATATGAGAGTTCAAACTCAGGGAAAGTATGGGTGGTAGAACAGTCAGAAAAGGCCTGTTAGGATTTGAATACTTTACACAGTTTTATAGAGGAGTGAGGGAGAGAAGGATATGACTGAATGATGTGTTTGGGGGACACATGTGTCATGGGAGACAAAGCTGCATGCATCAGGCTTATGGGAAATGTGGGGCCACAGAATTTGGGGAGGTTTCAACTTGGCCTTGAGGAGTTGATGCTTATCATGTGTGCCAAACCTCTGTGAAAAGACCACATTGTTAAAAGGGGATATGGGTTTTATTCAGGGGCCCTCAGAGATGACAGTAGAGAAGACTGTCCCATAAACCTGCCGTTCATGGAACGGCCTTCGTTTCCCTTCATCTTCTCAGTTTGTCAGAAACGCTATCTCTCATGGGCATCTTGGCTAAGAGGAGACATCTGGTTTTGCATAGGCATAAATGAAATGATTTGTGACGATCTGTTACCAACATAAAAGGGCATGTCTTCATCATACTCAAAAAGATAACACAAACTACTGCATGCCAAATCCTCACTCTCTAAAAGAAGATATTATTTGCATGCATTTTCTGCTACCGAAAAGCTAATCAAGCGAGTTTTCTGATGAGAAGAAAGAATTTGCTGTGGATGGTGAATTTGGGCCCTGAGAATGAAAAGTATGGACCTGTGATATTATTACTTCAAATATCTTTAAGAATTAGGTGTACTTTATTACCAGTAGGTGTCACTGCAGGCATTAAACACAGTCTTTGTTTCTAGAGAACTCTGTCCCATAAATGTTGGTGTAATTTAATTGGTAGAACATAGTTATGATAGGCATAAAGGATATGTATTCTGAAAAGCAATATATTTCATCATGGTCATGAACTTGTAAAAACATTGGCTTAAGGAAGCTAAAGTGTATACTTTAAATGGGCTTACTTAATACAATATACAGCATAAGTAATAGAATCTTATGAGGTTTTAAATATATACAGTGGGTTTTCCTGGATAAGATAAGGCTTGCTTTTCAGAGTTATTCCATACAGTCTGATTTATGGAGCTAATTTAATGAGAATTCATAGACCCAATTGCTGCCTTCTAAATCTTTGGGCAATTGACATTTTCCCCCCCCTTAACAACGTTCTTGTAAGTTTTGCTAGATGAGTGAAGGAAATTAAGAATTTTAACTTGAATTATATTAGTTACCATCTTTTGAGTTTCTTAGACCCTTTAAACATCTGATCTAATATCATCTAGTATCTGATATCAGGAAGTTAAAATCACTAAGGTCTTTTAGAGAGGCACAATTTAGTGGCTTCCAAGCAACTTACGTACAAAAATATTGGTTATAACCAAACAGTGATCTCTGTTTCATTTCCACTGTGGCTTTAGAGCTGATTCATTAGTACAGTCGTGCTGGGATTGTGAAGTTGAACTTTTGAACAGAATATTCTCAATAGAAAAATCTTTGCAGTCTGAAATTAATTTGCCTGCTGGAGGTGGTAGTGGTTCTTATTTATGCAAAATTTAAGGGCTAGGTGTGTAAATGTGCCCCTAGCGACTATTTCATTGGCTCCATTTTACAAATTGAAACTGATGATGGTGGTTATGGTACTTTTCAAGTGTGACTTGGGGGCAATCTAATTTACGTAAGCTGTTCAAAGGTGAACTCAATCTTTTCAATCATAAATTAAAAATCTATTCCAGTTTTCAAATCACAGACAGCAGCACAAATTACATATCTGCAGGCCATAAGGATTCTCCTGCTCTGGCCTACCTCTATTGATTTCATTAGGCTAGACCAGACATTGCCAGATGCCTTATATTTTAACATGTCCCTATAAAATTGAAAGTATTTTAGGAACATCCCATTGCCTTCTTTTCTGTGTATACTAACAGGGACTTGGTGAGCCACTTGCCTTTTCTTGTCTAAGTAAACCATCTATGGTAATATTTTTGACCTGTTAGATTACTGGACTTTCATAATGTGAACAAGATTTCACTGAAAGTCATAATATTTTAGACTAAAAATCCAGACCACTGGAAACTACTTAGCAATATCAACTATGTGTATCTTCTTAAGACATAACAATACATCCTTGCTAATTACAAGGTGAAGACACTGCTCTCTATAGAAGCCTACATTCTGCACCTATATCATAGATCATACAATGAGGACAGAACAAAAAGGTTTGTCAATCAACTATATGACTCACGAATCATAGTATTTGCAGTGTTTTTTTTTGTAGCATTCTTATGTGAAGTCTGTTGCATGGTAGTTTCAAAAAGCCAAGCTTCCAGGTATTCTAAAATTACCATCTATGCTAAATTGGGCTTCAGAGATCAGTACACTTCAGTCATATCATTGTGGTACCTGCTGCTAAGTCACTTCAGTCGTGTCCGACTCTGTGTGACCCCATAGACGGCAGCCCACCAGGCTCCCCCGTCCCTGGGATTCTCCAGGCAAGAACACTGGAGTGGGTTGCCATTTCCTTCTCCAATGCATGAAAGTGAAAAGTGAAAGTGAAGTCGCTCAGTCGTGTCCGACTCTTCGAGACCCCATGGACTGCAGCCCCCCAGGCTCCCCTGTCCACGGGATTTTCCAGGCACGAGGACTGGAGTGGGGTGCCATTGCTAGTGTCCTTCTTTTTAATTCATTTTTTGGGATGACTCTGGCTTTTTTTGAAAACCAACATAGGAAATAAATTTTTGGAAACTCGATGTGCTAAAAGTAAGGACATTGTTGAAAATGCTGATTGTTATATTTAGAGGGGTTCCAGCTTTCAATCTTAGTGTTAATAGAGTTTTGCTTCTCTAAGCCTTTTACAATTCTTTTTTATTTAATTTTATAACATAGTAGATGGTCTAAAATCAGAATCCTCTCTTTCTCTCCCTTACCTTTGGCTTATAAGTAAGCATAGAGCCAAAATTATGGTCCTATATCAAGTACAATGACCTTTATGGTTTACATTTTTAGAATAACTTCATTCCTAAGCACTCTTTGTTTTCATTCTTTCTCAGATAGTTTTCCTCTCATATTGCTATATATTATATATCCTTGTAGGCTCTGGGAATTTGGGGACAAAGTGAGGAATAGTGAAAACAAAATACAACAAAAATAAATAGGATATGTTTCCTGAATAGACCTTAACCTAAAAGTCATACAGCTAATCACACCCTAACCTCTAGAGTTTACAATAAAAATATGAGGGGATACTCCTCATAGCTAAAAGAAAAAAATAAGCAACACTTAGAAAAATACTTACATTTTTATGCTGTATAACATTGTACTAAGAATGGAGGTTATAGGTCCATTGGTGGGGGAGGGATCCATGCAATAATTATTTTTTCCCAGTAATTTGAAAGACATACAGTAAGACTTCCTCAGTTTAAAGCAAGGTCATCTGTTAAACTAAAAAAGGAGCTCTTGAGATTCGTAATATATTGTTGGAGTTTAAGAAGTAGGCATAGGTATTTTAAAATAGTTTAAAAGTGTGAGACTGAAGTTTACAGCATCTATGATTATAAAAGCAAAGAACTTCACTGAGTCAGAAAGGAGTAGCCTTTCTAGGCTCAGTGTATGTGTTACTGGAGAAGCAGCAGCTGAATAGGGGAGATAAAGGCAGGTTTGGATGGAGAGGAAGGATTAGACAGAGAGCCAGGGGAAGGGAAAGTGACTCATGAGGTCCCTTTCAGCATTATGGTTTTGTTATTTGACTTTGGATTCAGGGTATTTTGGCAAAACTTGCTAAAGATGAGACAGGAAGTTAGTCTTCATATACAAAGCATTTGAATGATTTTGGAAAGGGGAAAGACATTGTCAAAATAGAAGTAAAAGATTTCTTTGAATTTAGTAATAGAGTGAGTAAGTAGTAAGGATGATGGGTAGATAAGTGCTCTTAATAGTGGATTTCCTATTAAATATTTATTGTTCTATTGACACGTTGGACAACTGATTGATAAGAGCCTTCATCACCAGGAATGAATTCTATATTTAAAGATCTTTTCCTCCACATCTCAATAATTTTATATGATCAGCTTTTATCCTTATCTTTATAAATTCCCTGAAGTTCCTTCCATCTAGCCTACATGGATTTCTCTAGAATTGACAAAGGAAAATTGTTTTTTAAAAATGCTACTTAAAAAAATTAAATTCCGAAAGAGTAAGAAAAATAGTACCATACATAAAGATTTGAGAATTTCTTCTGAAATAATATGCCCCCACTTTGCTAACTCTGTAGATACAGTACGGTAAAAAAAATGGACAAAAACACGTATTTGTTATTTAGATTTATATATCAAGTGGACACAGGAGAAATAAATTATTTTGAATTTTGGTTTTGTCTTGAAATATGTTTATCCTTTTGGCATATGGATAGGTTTAGTCATTATCAGTTGTCATCTCAGAAGAGATATAAGCAATCATCTTATTGGAAACCATGCATTTTCCAAATGACCAATCTAAATTTTCCGTTTTGTTGTTTCTATAAATGAGAAAGCAGAGGCCACTCCATTTAAGTGACCGAGACGCTATTACTCACTGAATCAGCAGCAAAGTTGAGGTTGTGTTCATCTCATTTCTTTATGTCCCACAGCCTGATTTCAATCATGGGATAATTATAACTGTAAACATTCATGGGAATACAACACAATACATAAACACTTACATTAGTCAGCTGTAATAGAATACTGGATCTGGAATTAGATCTAGATTTGAATTTTTAGCCTCAACTTCCTAGATATGTAATTTTGGGAGAATTATTTTATTTCTCAGTTGTGTCTGACTCTTTGCAACCCCATGGACTTTATAGTGTCCGTGGGATTCTTCAGGCCAGAATACTGGAGTAGGTAGCCTTTCCCTTTTCTAGGGGATCTTCCCAACCCAGGAATCCAACAGGTCTCCTGCATTGCGGGTGGATTCTTTACCAACTGAGGTATCAGGGTAGCCCAATCATTTCTCTAGATTTCAGTTATCTTTTCCATAAGGCTATTACGGGAACCCAATGAGAAGATTTATAGAAAATATCTGGCAATTTTAAATGTTAAGCAAATGGTAACCTCTTTCCTGTTCTGTTCCCATCTATTACTGTTACAGTGAATCTTACCATTTTTAAGTGTGACTCATTATTTTGGTAAGATTACATTTATGCAAGCGGAAGGGTCAGGAGTCTAACCTAGATAGCTGTTTTGTCATTCTTCATCCTGTGTGTAGTGTACAGTTGACACAACATGTTGAGAGATAGATGCATAAACTTGCAATCTAAAAATTTGCCTAAATGGTTTTAATTTACTCCAAAATATAAAGTTTTTGAAGTTCAAACTGACAAATTAAGAACTTAATTGTAACACTTTTTATTGCTATCATTTTATCTAATTCTAGTTTCTTCATCTAGATTGTGAAGTAAAAAAAAAAAAGAGAAAATAACATGCTTCAAAGAGAAGTCTACATTCCTTGACTTATAGTTTTATCCTCAGTAAATACCTGAGACTGATTGTATGAAAAGTTTAATAATTAAGTTTTTGATACTGAAAGAATAGCATTGAAGCTAATAGTATTTTTAGAAAAAAAAACTATTTCCCTAGATTTATTTGATTCATTTTTTGAATTTTAAGGAACATCACTATACATAATGTTCATACATCTTGCATCACTAGTCTCTAAAAGTATTTACATGAACAGAATTAGGTATCATTTGACTTGTGTGGCAAAGAGAAAAAGAGCCAGTTTAGTTTTTGTTGTCTTTATGATCTTAAGAACTCACCAAATCATGTGAAGGATTGAGGCAGATTAGATTCACAGCAGTACATTTTAAGAATATGAAGATGCCATAAAAATCACGCCAAAAGAAAGCAATGATATTTCTAGTCCCATTAATCTAAAAGCTCTCCTATTAATTTCAGGTCCAAGGAACTTAGCTAATACATTTTCCATTGATAGGCACTCTAAATCGTTTTCACATGCATATTGCGCGAATGAACGTTTGTCCTTGGAAAGTGGTAGAACTCTAGAGGTAAATGAAAAAGCCTTTTATTTTTTCCCTTTTGGGGAAAACTGAGGACTCTTAAGAACTTTTCAGTGTCTTTTTATTTTTTGCCCTATCCCCAAAGACCCAACCAATCAATTACTAAAAATTAAAAATATTATAATAACTCTATCTTTCAAACCACAAACATGACTAACTGAACAACATTCGATAAAAATGACTTTACATCTTGGGTTCCTAATCGCTGTTTATCTCTCTTCCCCCCTGCTGGACAGAGCTATCTTCACTCCACTGTCAGCTCTAAAATGGAGCAAGCGGAGGATCTCTAGGCCTCTTTCCAGGTCTGATATTCTCAATGAGTTAGTTCACTTAGCCATAATTTTCCAAATATTTTAATAAAAGCCCAAAGTAGAATGAATATGCAGCTGTTTGGCACCATATGGTCAAACATCTGGATATTGGACTACATTTTTCAGTCTTTCAAGGTGTTTAATTTTTTTTGGAGATACTGTCTGCATCTGAACTTCTGATTTAATTCCAGAGATGTGAAATGGTACTGTTAACTGCTCTCTAAGGAATGCAGTTCACCTGAGCCACACAGAATTAACAAATCAGAAACTATTTCAATCTCTTTTCATTATCTTTTAATAGCAAACATCTAAAACCAGTACCAAAGGGTAAGCATCGTGATTCACTGTTGCAGTTCTGCACAGCTGCTCGCCCCACTTCTTACCCATCACTGTCCGGTCGTAACTATAGCAATGGAGTCTGGCTTTTATTAACAAAATGAGAGAAACCTGTGCGGTAATAAGAAGGTAGCCCACCTCACGCTTAACAGTAGTTGTAAGGCTTAAATACCTTAGAGGCTTTTTCCTTTATGTCGACTTTCTTGCTCTGCTACACATAAACAGGACTGCATACCAAAAACATAGAGTCATCAGCTACATTCACTAGATCGGAATTGGGCCTACAGCCATACCACCAACAGACTACAAACTTGCCAAGGCTCACAAAAAAGAGTTAGGCCAGCTTTTCTCCGGATAAATTAACTCTGAAATATCAGGTCAGGAAAATAACAGGATGTCAGAATAAACAGATTCTAGAGAACTGAAGTCTCTAAGATATAATCATATTGTGTGGTCACAGTCTGAAGAGGTTCCACAGTGGCCCTCATCTTTCCTAAGATAACTTTTTTCCAGACAAAATCCAATTCAATAGCCTCTTCTAGCATGGGCAACTTTAACCTGGGCTTTGCTGCTCTACACGCAGATTGCTTTTAAGAGCAATCTTAAAATTTAGTGAATTTTTCTTAAATTTTAGAAATTGGGGATTGTGTTTGCTTAATCAGCCTATCAACACTTCATCTTCTCAATCTTCTATGATATTTATTTTGCCCATTACCCTATATCATTCTCTCACTTCCGGAAGCTCTCCTGGTACTTCTTCCAGGAAAATTTTGAGGTTGATACATCTTCTGGTTATGAAGCTCTCTGAAGACTCCATTTCTTACCTGTGCTAAACTGGAATTCACTTCTCCAATCATACAGTACAGGACCCCAAAACTAAAATTATCCAGAGCAAGTGAACATGATACTTAAGAAAAACATTTATATTTTTCCTAAAAATATGATTTTTTAACTATTCAGATGTGATTTTTCAATACTAATACCCATGGTTATCACCCATGATGGTTATCACATGATGCTGATATTCAGCTGCATCAAACCTAACTGAAATGATCACGTAGCTCTATTACTTCACCAGCCATACCATTCCTGTTATTTTCATCACTGTTATCTCATGTTCAAACCTTTTTCCTAGTGGGAAGCAATGATCTTTAGGTTGTCTACCTTCTATCTCCTTTTCAGCTCTCTCTCTCCATCCTGCTTCCAGGTGACCCATTATAAGTTGCAAATGTAGCTATTGTCACTAACTTTCAGTGACTTTCAACTGCTTTCTGATGAAGGTCCGATCCTTAGTCTGACATTCAGTACCTCTGCCTATTTTCCCCAAAGACACTTACTTCTACTGCTCTTCACCTCTTCAATTCCAGTTGAATCAGATAATTTAGTGTTTTTTAAATATGCTGTGTGCTTTCACACCTCTTGGATCACATTATTTCCTCTACCTTGAAGTACCCTTTCTGAAATATTATCAGAAATTGAAGTCAGGTTTTTAAAATTTTACCCAGTGCTCTTTCAGCAATTATATTCTGTCTCTCTGTAAACGCAGTTTATGTCTTATGTGGATAAAGTGATGTTCTGCTGGGAATCCTGGTGTAGTAGAAAGAATACTGCCCTGTCCGCCCCCCCCCGCCATGATGTCCATATCCCAGTCTCCAGAATCTGTGAATATGTTACTTTACATGGCAAAAAGAACTTTGTGGACATGATTAAAGTTGTCTGGTTGCTGCGCTCAGTTGCTTCAGTCATGTCCAACTCTTTGCAGCCCTATGGACTGTAGCCTGCCAGGTTCCAATGTCCATGGGATTCTTCAGGCAAGAATACTGGAGTGGGTTGCCATGCCCTCCTCTAGGGGATCTTCCTGACCGAGGGATTGAATCCACATCTCCTGCATTGCAGATGGATTCTTTACTGCTGAGCCACTGGGAAAGCCCAAGATTAATGGCTTGGATCTGCCTGCAATGCAGGAGGCCTGGGTTTGATCCCTGGGTCGGGAAGATCCTCTGGAGAAGGAAATGGCAAGCCATCCCAAGATTCTTGCCTGGAGAATTCCATGGACAAAGGAGCCTGGTGGGCTACAATCCATGGAGTCACAAAGAGTTGGACATGACTGAGCAACTAACACTTTCTTTTCTTTCATGTTGGATTATCTGGGTAGGTGTAATCTAATTCTGTGAAGTTCTTAAAGTGAAGGATCTTTGTCAGAGAGAGATGTGAGGACAGAAGGTGGCTCAGAGAGATGAGACCTTGTGGCTTTGAAGATACAGGAAGGGTGCCACAAAGGAAGTGGCCTCTAAAAAAGTTGGACTAGCAAGGAGGTAGATTCTCTCCAGAGACACTAACTAAAAAGGGGCAAAGTTTTGTGTAACCTTGCTTTTAGCCTGTGAAATCTCTGTCAGACTTCTGATCTCCATGGCTGTAAGATAGTAAGTTTGTGATGCTTAAACTACAAGGTTTGTGGAAAATTGTTACAGCAGCAAGAGAAAGCTAATATATATGGGTTCATATTCTCGAGTTTACTGAAGTAATAGTAAGTCAAGGAAATTGGAACTCCAAAATGGCTATCCTAGGCTAAGCTATCTTTTCCTTCCAGATCAGGACACTAATTAATTAATATAATATCAAAGTGAAAGTGAAAGTTGCTCAGTCATGTCTGACTGTTACTGACCCCATGGGCTATACTGTGCATGGAATTTCCCAGGTCAGAATACTGGAGTGGGTAGCCTTTCCCTTCTCCAGGGGATCTTCCCAACGCAAGGGTCAAACCCAGATCTCCCGCATTGCAGGCGGATTCTTTACCAGATGAGCCACAGGGAAGCCCAGGAATACTGGAGTGGGTAGCTTATCCCTTCTCCAGTGGATCTTCCCAACCCAGAAATCAAACTGGGGTCTCCTGCATAGTAGGTGGATTCTTTACCAACTGAATTATGAGGGAAGCAATATAATATAAATATATACTAAATGTGCTAATCAGTTTTATTTTATAAACTCAGAACATTTTCAAGTGATGAAAAAAAGAAAACTTTTAAGGGTGCCCAAATACATCATTTAAATTAAATCAATTAAATTGATGTGGAAAGATACTTAAGGTAGAGGATTAGGTGCCTTGTATACATGAGGTGCCAAATGAAGATTCATTAAACTCTTATGTAACACATTGAAAGTGAAAGTGAAAGTTGCTCAGTCGTGTCTGACTCTTCGTGACCCAAGGACTTTACAGTCCATGGAATTCTCCAGGTCAGAATACTGGAGTGGGTAGCCTTTCCCTTCTCCCAGGGATCTTCCCAACCCAGGGATTAGACCCAGGTCTCCCGCATTGCAGGCAGATTCTTTACCAGCTGAGCCACAAAGGAAGCCCAAGAATATTGGAGTGGGTAGCCTATCCCTTCTCCAGTGGATCTTCCTGACCCAGGAATCAAACCCAGTTCTCCTGCATTGCAGGTGGATTCTTTACCAACTGAGCTATTAGGGAAGCCCATGTAATTAAGAAGGCTCAGAATATTAACCCACCCTGTCATAGTCACTGAGTCAGTAGACTCATTCATAATTTCATTTATTCAACAGCTATTAAGTATCCAGTATTAAGTGTTAAGTTATTAACTATTCAGCTATTATCATCCAGTTGTAATTAATGGAAGATCAGAACTCTAGACTATGTCTGGTGCTAAAGAAAGGTAGATTTATAAAAGTAAACACAAAATTATAATCCCTGGGCAGCATAAAGTTTTGAGGAAATCAGGCAGGCCTGAAGTTATGGGAGGTTTGGTGGAGCAGAATGTTTTAATGAAAGGAAAGTCACAGAACTAAAATGAAGGAATCACTAAAAACAGTTTTACATAGTGAATGGCTATTATTTAGGGTTGGCCTTTAGAGATTGAAGTAATCTCCTTGGAAGTTTACACTCAGCAAAAATTACACAACACTATATGCTGGATGTGGTATAACAAACATATAACCTATAACTCTTATGTGAATTATAGCCCCTGCTTTTCCGAAGATTATAGTCATGCTGCTGGTAAAGAATTGAAGACATTTAAAAAATAATGGTAAGTTACATGCTGGTAAAGAAACAAAGACATTTTAAGAAATAATGGTAACTTATGTGATACTTAATGAGGGCAAATAGGCCCCTCATCAAATATCCTAGATTTGGGGGAGCAGGGCTATATACACTGAGATCAAAAGGATGAATTACAGAAGGTAAGAGTCTGTTTACGGAACATTTTTCATAGAGAATATTTCCCTTGAGACATTTTTCCTTTCTGAGGGCTGATTTCCTCAATGAACTAGTGTGCCAGTTGCATCACTTAAGAGGATTTAAACTACAAGATACCAAATAAACCCAAATAGATCCCTTCTTCTCCAAAGAAGTAGGTGAGAGGTAGGAAATTCAGGGTGGATGATTTCAGCAGTTTAACAAAGCTGTCAAGGATCTAGGATTTTCCATCCTTCTCAAGCACCCTCAGCAGGCAGGCCTTTCTCCTCAGGTCTGCACAGTCATAAGATGAGTGCTTGTACTCCATGTTTCACAGACAGCTTCCAAAGGCAGGAAGGAACTGGGATGCAAACGTTTTTCTCTTTTTTTAATTAGAAAACAAGCATTGTTACCAGAAGCTACTCATTCTCTACCCTGCCCCTAAGAATATTCCTTTTTCCATGGAAGGCTGTGACCAGGTCTTTTATAGGCTACATGATGCAGTTAAAAACAGAACGTGGAGATGGTGCAGAAGGGAATTGTCTTATAATGTAGTAGCTGGACCCTCTAACCATCATCCCATGTAATCGTGTAAAGTACTTGAAACTGCAGTTTTTTTGGCACCTCAGAACCGCTGGGTTTCTCATTCTATGTGGGTTCCACTAAGCACTGACTTCAGAGAGGCTCCGGAAGCTGCTTACACACTTTCTTACTTATCTAATGTATGTATTAGATAAGTCTAATGTATGCTTGTTTCCTCGTTCAGGCATAAATCAAAGTAAAAGTAAGCTTGAACCCAGTCCAAATCACTCTTCTCATCTATATTTTCACCTGAACCAGTCCTTTGTTGTCTGATCCAGACTGCTACCCAGAAATCATATGGCTACACTTACCTGCAAAGAAGTTGGGAAAATGAGTATCTGGCATTTTAAGACTATATTTTTATGAATTGCAGGGGAAGAAATTGACAGTTAGGCAGCCAACAGAGTCTTGGACCCCATATAGAGTTTCAGAAACCAATGAAGAAACATTATTTCTTCAAAGGAAAAGCCTACAAAAATTATATGATGGAAAAAGTCTTGATGTTTCTCAAGAAAGTGATTTACGATGAGAGTTCCTTTAGTTCTGTAAGTGCAGGTTCTGTACATGACTTAGTGTTTCTCAGGTGAGTTCTAGGTAGTCCAAGCTGTTTTGCTGCTTGCCAAGCCTGTCATAGATTAACTCAGGCTTAGAGAAAATGTTTTTGCTCTTTTTTTTCAAGGACAATGGATTCTCAGCTTAAGACAATTGACACTGAGGCTAATTTCCAAATATCAACAGAAAAACTACAGACACTGCAGCAGAATAGTTTGCATTCTGTGTGTAAGTGTTGTAACTGCCCACAGAGCATCCTGTGTATGATTCTGGGATTACTGGATGCTCAGCATTAATGAAGCTAAGGTCGTGGGTGATCCACAGATATGGGTCAGTTCCTGCATTGCAGAGTAAGGTGTGGGGATAGTCCTGTATGCAGTTCCATATTACTAAGTCTGTCTTAGCTCCTTTTCTATATCATTTCTTCAGAAGAGGGATGCTGTCAGTTTTATTCCTGTATCTCTCACAGGGCATGGATTCAAATCCTAGCTCCATTACTATGAACTAGTGTGACCTTGAGCAAGTTACTTGAGCTCAGTTTCTTCATAGATCTGGGAATATAATAACACTTGCCTTGAGGGCTGAGCATGTGTGTGTGTGTGTGAATACAATATGGAAATTTGTGTAAAGACTTTAGTGCAGTGTCACTTAAAGTAAGTGTCTGATACATATTAGTTATTATTAAGAACCAAATATATTTATTGAATGGACATTAAGGCTTACTTTTCACATTAGCTAGCTGTGTGTTTTTAGCTAAGATGCTAAACTGGGCCTCATTTTACACTTCTGTTAAAGGTGGGAGGTGTGCTAGTATCTTGGAGCTCACTTGAAACCTTAAAGATCAGTGATATCCCTGGGTGTGCTTCAGTGGTCTAGGAAAAGGAAAAAAGAAAGCTCAAAACCCACCAAAGAAGAAAATTACTATACTTAGGCAATGTGGAAACCTCATCATGTAGCTTCATAACCAAATCTATCCATTCATCATTCTGTTACCAAAGACGGAGACAAAATGTTAACTGTAATGGGTAGAATGTTCATTAAGTGGCAGGACCCTTTAAAGAAAGAGAATCTTTTCTCCCTCCTGTCACGTGGGAAAAAGGATCCTTCCATGGCATTTTGTAAATGAGCTCTTGGATATTGCTGGGTAGTGAGTTCCCAAGTTTAAGGTTTACCATTTATTGGCATCCAACAGAGAAACAGAGTACTTTTATTTGGAAATACATTTGGAAAGGATTCCAGAAAGCCCAGGGAGCATTAATTGTACTCTAGTTTGAGAGATTTTCACCTTTTCTGTGCTCTGTAACTAGCTGGCATGCTTCCAACTGTAATTTAGACTTACCATGAACTGTGGGTTTTTTTTTTTAATGTGTGCAGTGATTTTTTTTTTAATCCAATAACTTCTTTTATTTGTTGTTCTAAATTTTAATTTTGCATCTGCCTTTCTTATTTTCCAGCACTCTCTAGCCCTTGTAAGTTTATTCTCAAGAAAGTATATATTTTATCTATGGTTTTTAGTGATATTTTAAAAACTTTGGCTATTTGGTGAATTTGGGTTCACTTGTGAAACCTTTACTAATCCCATTATGAGCTCCCCTCGGTATGTCTCTTACCCCAAGACTGCTTTATTTAAATTACAATAGGAAATGCCTCTGAACCTTCAAATATCCCAATTTATGCTCTTTTAATCACACAACTGCAAGCCAGGGTGACTCTCCTAGTGAATTCATTAAGGGAACCAGATTTCATATGGGCAGGACTTTTATTTTCTAGAAGATTAAAAATGCAGAAGGATTCTATGCACAATCTGATCTTATAGCTGCCTATATGTTATGACCAACTAATCTGTGGTATAATCAACCAGTCAGCATGAGCATTATTTGCACAAACAAGTGAACAGACAGATGCACTTTGAATTAGAATCAGATCCATGTTCAAATTCTTATTTTGTTAATATGGACTCATGAAAGTGATGGTTAATGTTAGGTTATATATATATTTTTAAATCTAAGAATGGACTCTACTTTGGAAAAATGGAAGAAATATATAAGATTATATATAAGATTATAGAACACTTATCTTATTAGGTAAAGATTATGTTTTGGTGAGCATGGAAGATAGCAGTATTTGCCTCATATATATTCAATTAGAACAGGAGACTGATTCAAGGACATTTTTTAAACATTGGTTTATAACATTATATGCATTTCATATGTACATTATATTTCTACTTCAAAAGTAGAAATATATTGTACATGTGAAATATATAATACACTGCATATACTATTAATATATACAAGTGGTTCAGTGGTAAAGAAGTCATCTGCCAACGCAGGAGACAGAGGAGACATGGGTTCAATCCCTGGGTTGGAAAGATCCCATGGAGGAGGAAACAGCAACCCACTCCAGTATTCTTGCCTGGAAGATTACATGGACAGAGGAGCCTGGCAGGCTATAATACATGGGGTCACAAAGAGTCGGACATGAGTGAGCATGCATGCATGAGTATCTATCTATAGCATAGTGATAGTGAAGTCGCTCAGTAGTGTCTGACTCTTTGTGACCCCATGGACAGCAGCCAACCAGGCTCCTCCGTTCATGGGATTTTCCAGGCAAGAATACTGGAGTGGGTTGCCATTTCCTTCTCCAGGGGATCTTCCTGACCCAGGGATTGAACCCGGGTCTCCTTCATTGTAGGCAGATGCTTTACCATCTGAGCTACCAGGGAAGTCCTTCTTCTATAGCATGCTCACCACCAAAAATTCAGTTTCCATCTTCTACCTTACAGGTGTTTGCCTTTACCCATTTTACTCTCCTCCACCCCTTCCCTCTGGTAACCGCTATTGTGTTCTCTTTATTTTTTGTTTGTTTGTTCATTTATTTTGCTTTGCCTTTTTTTTTTTGGTATTCCACATATGAGTGAAATCATATGGTATTTGTTTTTCTCTATCTGACATATTCATTTAGTATGATATCCTCAAGTTCTATCCAAGTTGCTGCAAATGTCAAGATTTCACCTTCTTATGGCTGTGAGTATAACTTTGTATCAGTTCAGTTGAGTCGCCCAGTCGTGTCCGACTCTTTGGACCCCATGAATCGCAGCACACCAGGCCTCCCTGTCCATCACCATCTCCCGGAGTTCACTCAAACTCATGTCCATTGAGTGGGTGATGCCATCCAGCCATCTCATCCTCTGTCGTCCCCTTTTCCTCCTGCCCCCAATCCCTCCCAGCATCAGAGTCTTTTCCAATGAGTCAACTCTTCACATGAGGTGGTGAAAGTATTGGGGTTTCAGCTTTAGCATCATTCCTTCCAAAGAACACCCAGGACTGATCTCCTTTAGGATGGACTGGTTGGATCTCCTTGCAGTCCAAGGGACTCTCAAGAGTCTTCTCCAACACCACAGCTCAAAAGCATCAATTCTTCGGCGCTCAGCCTTCTTCACAGTCCAACTCTCACATCCATACATGACCACTGGAAAAACCATAGCCTTGACTAGACGGACCTTTGTTGGCAAAGTAGTGTCTCTGCTTTTGAATATGCTATCTAGGTTGGTCATAACTTTCCTTCCAAGGAGTAAGCATCTTTTAATTTCATGGCTGCAGTCACCATCTGCAGTGATTTTGGAGCCCAAAAAGATAAAGTCTGACAGTGTTTCCACTGTTTCCCCATCTATTTCCATGTATATACACAGTATTTTCTTTATCCATCCATCAGTTGGTGAGCACTTAGGTTACTTGCATGTCTTGGCTATTGTAAATAATGCTGAGATGAACATAGGGGTGCCTGTATCATTTCTAATTAGTGTTTTCATTCTTTGTGTTAAACACTCAAAAGTGGGAGAGCTAGAACATATGGTAGTTCAATTCTTAATTTTTTTAGGAATCTCCATACTGTTTTCCGGAGAAGTCAATGGCACCCCACTCCAGTACTCTTGCCTGGAAAATCCATGGACAGAGGAGCCTGGTAGGCTGCAGTCCATGGGGTCTCGAAGAGTCAGACACGACTGAGTGACTTCACTTTCACTTTTCACTTTCATGCATTGGAGAAAGAAATGGCAACCACTCCAGTGTTCTTGCCTGGAGAATCCCAGGGATGGGGGAGCCTGGTGGGCGGCCGTCTATGGGGTCGCACAGAGTCGGACACGACTGAAGCGACTTAGCAGCAGCAGCAGCTTACTGTTTTCCACAGTGGCTGCACTAATTTACATTCCCACCAGCAGTGTATGAGGGTTCACTTTACTTCAAATTCTTCCTCATACTTATTGTTATTTCTTGTCTATAACAGCCATTTGAACAGGTGTGAGGTGATTTCTCATTGTGGTTTTAATTTCATTTTCCTGATTAGTGATGTCGAATGCCTTTTGGCCATTTTTTCCTTTGGAAAAATGTCTGTTTATATCCTTGGCCCGTTTTTTAATCAAGTCTTTTTTTTTTTTAAATGTTGAGTTGTATGAGCTCTTTTTAAATTTTGGATCTTAACCCCCTATCAGATTTCTGTTTGAAAATACTTTCTCCCATTCAGTAGGCAGCCTTTTTGTTTTGTTGATAGTTTCCTTTGTGGTGCAAATATTTTTTCTTTTGATGTAGACCCATTTGCTTTTTTTTTTTTTCTTCTGTTTGCTTTTCCTGAAGAGACACAGGCAGAAAGTAATTGCCAAGACTAATTTCAAAAAGCAAACTGCCTCTGTTTTCTTCTAGGAGTTTTATAGTTTCAGGTCTTACATTCAAGTCTTTATTCCATTTGAGTTGGTTTTTATGTAGGGTATGAGATAGCAGTCTAGTTTCATTTTCTTTTTTTGCATGTGACTGTCCCATTTTCCCAACACCATTTATTAAACAGAATATCCTTTTTCTATCATATGTACTTGGTTCTTTTGTTGTAAATTAATTGTCCATATGTGTATGAGTTTATTTTGGGGATTTCAGCTCTGTTTTATTGATCAAAGTGTCTGTTTTTCTGTTGATATTATGCTGTTTTGATTACTACAGTTTTGTAATATAGTTTGAAATCATGGAGTGAGACATCTAGCTTAAGGACAAGTGTTTTTTAAATTAATTAATTTAATTGGATGCTAATTACTTTACAATATTGTGGTGGGTTTTGCCATACACTGACATGAATCAGCCATGGGTGTACATGTGTAGCCTGGTTCCAAGTCCCCCTCCCATACTCCCTCCCCATCCCATCTCTCTGGGTTGTCCCAGTGCACCCAGGCTTTGAGTGCCCTGTTTCATGCATCGAACTTGGACTGGTCATCTATTTCACATATGGTAATATACATGTTTCGATGCTATTCTCTCAAATCATCCCATTCTCGCCTTCTCTCACAGAGTCCAAAAGTCTGTTCTTTATATCTGTGTCTCTTTTGCTGTCTTGTATATGCTATGCTATGCTATGATAAGTCACTTCAGTCGTGTCCGACTCTGTGCGACCCCATAGATGGCAGCCCACCAGGCTCCCCCGTCACTGGGATTCTCTATATAGGGCCATGGTTACTATCTTTCTAAATTCCATATATATGTGTTAATGTACTGAATTGGTGTTTTTCTTTCTGACTTCCTTCATTCTGTATAATAGGCTCCAATTTCCTCCACTTCATTAGAACTGACTCAAATGCATTCTTTTTAATAGCTGAGTAATATTCCACTGTGTGTATGTACCACATCTTTCTTATTCATTCATCTGCCAATGGACATCTAGGTTGCTTTCATGTCCTAGTTATTGTAAACAGTGCTGCGATGAACATTGGGGTACAAGTGTCTCTTTCAATTCTGGTTTCCTCGGTGTGTATATCTAGCAGTGGGATTGCTGGGTTGTATGGCAGTTCTATTTCCAGCTTAAGGAATCTCCACACTGTGCTCCATAGTGGCTGTTCTAGTCTGCATTCCCACCAACAGTGAAAGAGGGTCCCCTTTTCTCCACACCCTCTCCAGCATTTATTTTTTTGTAGACTTCTTGATAGCAGCCATTCTGACTGGCATGAGATGGTACTTCATTGTGGTTTTGATTTGCATTTCTCTGATAATGAGTGATGTTGAGCATCTTTTCATGTGTTTGTTAGCCATCTGTATGTCTTTTTTGGAGAAATGTCTGTTTAGTTCTTTGGCCCATTTTTTGATTGGGTCATTTATTTTTCTGGAATTGAGCTCCATGAGCTGCTTCTATATTTTTGAGATTAATTCTTTGTCAGTTGTTTCATTTGCTATTATTTTCTCCCATTCTGAAGGCTGTCTTTTCACCTTGCTTATAGTTTCCTTCATTGTGCAAAAGGGTTTAAGTTTAATTAGGTCCCATTTGTTTATTTTTGCTTTTATTTCCATTACTCTTGGAGGTGAGTCATAGAGGATCCTGCTGTGATTTATGTCAGAGAGTGTTCTGCCTATGTTTTCCTTTAGGAGTTTTATAGTTTCTGGTCTTACATTTAGATCTTTAATCTGTTTTGAGTTTATTTTTTTGTATGGTGTTAGAAAGTGTTTGTTTCATTCTTTTACAGGTCGTTGGCCAGTTTTCCCAGCACCACTTGTTAAAGAGACTGTCTTTTCTCCATTGTATATTGTTGCCTCCTTTATCAAAAATAAGGTAAGGACAGGCATTTTAAAGTATGCCTTCTGTCTGAGTCAAGATGGGTTCAGGAACTGGGAAGGCTGCAACTAAAGTAAGAGACTTCAGAGACTACAATATGTGTCACTGGGGTCCTCTGGCTCATTTGTGTAGTTGAAATCAGCATAGGGTGATGGTGAAGCTGGCATGTAAAGAGGAATAATCTCTTCCTTTCTTATGAATCTTCAAGAGGTAGCCATGCTTCATTTCTATACCAAGGTTCTTAAAGAAATTTCCATTGCTTTTCCTTAAATTTTATGAATTATATTTTTACTGTTAAATATTTAAAAACATTTCCATCTTGGACCTGGACGAGACCACTGTGGGGAATTGTGGTCTCTGCCTCCGGCCACAGACCTCAGGACAAAACCTCAGTTTAGAAACAGGTTGCCAGCTGCAGACCAGGAGGTTTGGCCGACACCCCCTCCCCACCGGGGACCCCCGTCATTCCCCGGACGGACGGCCATGGGCGTGATTAGCCAGGTGCTGGGGAAGCCCCAGCTGGAGGAGGAGGAAAAGCTGATGGGGCTAGTGGACTACAGAGACGGGTCCCACTCCTCGGACGCCAAGCTGGACACCCGGGCGGAGGAGGGAGTTCTGGACGTTAGCGACCCCCTTAGCACAGAGGTCAAGCCAAGGATCCTGCACACAGGCCTAAGAAGGAGCGGCAAGTCATCCATCCAGAAAGTCGTCTTTCATAAAATGTTTCCCAGGGAAACTCTGTTCTTGGAGAGCACGAAGAAGATCTGTCGGGAGGACGTTTCCAACAGTTTCTTTGTTAATTTTCAGATTTGGGACTTTGCAGGACAGATTGACTTTTTTGACCCCACCTTTGACTATGAGATAATCTTCCAAGGGACAGGAGCTCTATTTGTCATAGACTCCCAGGACGATTACATGGAGGCCTTGGCCAGGATCCACCTCACAGTGACCATGGCCTACAAAGTCAACAGCGACATCAACTTTGAGGTGTTTATTCACAAAGTGGATGGGTCTATCAGATGACCACAAAATTGAAACCCAGAGAGACATTCACCAGAGGGTAAATGATGCCCTTGCAGATGCTGGGCTAGAAAAAATTCATGTCAGCTTTTATCTGACAAGCATATATGACCATTCAATATTTGAAGCTTTTGGCAAAGTGGTTCAGGAACTGATTCCACAACTTCCCACCCTGGAGAATTTGCTAAACATCTTTATCTCAAATTTTGAAATTGAAAAGTTGTTTCTCTTTGATGTGGTCAGTAAGATTTATATCACAACAGATAGTACCCCTGTGGATATGCAAACCTAGGAGCTCTGCTGTGACATGATGATGTGGTCATTGATATTTCTTGTATTTGTGGCCTCAAAGAAGATGGAGCAGGAACCCCCTGTGACAAGGAATCAACAGCCATTATAAAGCTGAATAATACAACAGTTCTTTATTTAAAAGAGGCGACAAAGTTTCTGGCTCTTGTTTGCTTTGTTAGAGAGGAAAGCTTTGAAAGAAAAGGGCTGATTGACTATAATTTTCATTGCTTCTGGAAGGCCATCCATGAAGTTTTTGAGTGAGAATGAAAGTGGTGAAGTTGTGAAAGGTTTAGAATGACTGCGGAAGAAAAAAGGAGCCACCCCCAACAGGACGCCGAGGGTGCTGCTGTAGGTGACGTTTCAGGAACATCTTTTGAAATCAGATGTTTCAATAAAGCTGCTGCTCTGTATTGCACTAAAAGAAGAGGAGGAAGGGGACTGGGACACAAGACATACGTTTGTTGTAAAAAAAAAATCCTGCCACCCTTTCTTTTAATCTTTTCTTTTTTAAATAAAATAAGCACTTTGAAGCAAAAACTTGTATATTAACAATGAAGTGAAATCTACTCTAACTTCATTACACAAATGTAAAATTTTATGGTTTTTAGTAAGAAAAAATCCTGTGTGTGTACTGTCAGGAACTGTGTATATTTTGCACTTTTTCATGGTTTTGTTCTCTCATGGAACTAAAGTTTGATAAAACAACTTTTCTAAGCTTTGTTCTGTCCTTGGTGCCTAGGACATGCATACTGAGTCTGTAAATATGGGGCAAATGGAAATTAATCAAAAAGTGATGTGTCAGCAATGACTTTTTTAAGCATGGGAATCTTTGCTACCAATTGTTGAGAAAAATCAGTTTTCCATGGAGGAACAGATTGGCATGGCAAGCTCTAGGAGCAATAAGACCTGTCCCCTGTTTATAAAGGATATAAATAGAAGTTTTATAGAATAATATTAGCACCAAACTTATCCAACACTTCTATAGTTGTGAGAGTGCTTCCCTACCTGACAGTTTTTTTACAAAATTCTACCTCAACAGACATCTCTAAAATCATTTTATACAGAGAGGTTAATTCTTTCTGCTGTGTTATTGTTGCCCTTTGGGACCATATTTCCAAAATGGTGCCAATCACTGGAGAGAAATTGGAATGTCGCTGAATTGCAGGGTTTCTGAATGCTATTCTGTACCTGCCACCGAGGCTAAAGTAACATCAGAAGATACATGGTTTCTCAAATTGAGGTGACTGGCAATTGCAGATTTAAAAATATATCCTATATGCTGCTGCTAAGTCGCTTCAGTCATGTCCGATTCTGTGCAACCCCATAGATGGCAGACTACAAGGCTCCTCGTCCCTGGGATTCTCCAGCCAAGAACACTGAAGTGGGTTGCCATTTCCTTCTCCAATGCATGATAGTGAAAAGTTAAAGTGAAGACGCTCAGTCGTGCCCGACTCTTAGCGACCCCATGGACTGCAGCCTACCAGGCTCCTCCATCCATGAGATTTTCCAGGCAAGAGTACTAGAGTGGGTTGCCATTGCCTTCTCCGTGTATCCTATATAGTCTTATACAATTTTTCACCTCTGTGGAATGGGCCTCTTGCCATGCAAGACTGCAAATGTTTATTTAGGACCGGTTTCTTTTCTTTTCTTTTTTTTTTTTTTTTTACATTGCTCCACAATGTAAAAAAGGCAATATTTCAATTCTCTGCCACAGAACTGAATCCTGGTGGGTACATTTGTCACCTCTGAGTCTCCTTCTCAGTTGTGACAGTGTGCCTCATGGACTCTGCTTGTTTCCACCTTATGATTGAACTAGAGCTCAGCTTGCCAGCAGCATGCTCTGAATGGCTAAAAAAGTGGCCCTGAAAACTGTTAAAGGGCAGTGGGCAAGGATGACCAGAGGAGGCATTATAGTTAGCTCTGTGTCTGTTTCTATTAAATTCTTCCTCTTATGTTTACTTTAGACCAACAGCAAGTGAAGAGATTCTAAATCTACCCCTATCCCAAACCATTCCAAGTAGATAATTCTAGGTCCATCCCAAGGCTCAGTGCCCTAAAGCATGTAGGCAAGTATTAGAAAATATTCATATGTATATATTTTTAGCAGAGCCTCATAGGGATAGCAATGTTGAGCCTAGAAAAAATGGATAGTTCCTAAAGCAACTTTTCCTTAAGACTATCCCTGGCTTCTTTCTATCCTCTCCTCATCCATTCTTCCCCAAGTCCTATTCCTTTAAGGTTGGAAACTGCAGTTTAAGATGGTAGCTGATGTAAGGTTTGATTTAAGGTTTGAACCCTCCCAAGGATCTGTGCATTTTGGAAGGAAATTTCTAAAAATCATGAAGGTGCCCTAACTCCCTTCCTCATGATTCTTGCTCAGAAGCACTGTGTAGGAACCCAGGGCTCCAGGGAAGTCTTTTTCTTAATTTCCAAACCTATAACCTATTGGACATTTGCCAACATGGTACCTGGAGGCTATTCTTACAAATCTAATTCTTTAATATTTTTTGCACAATGTGTCTTTTTGAATAGGCAAACAAAGAATCACTTTTCTAAAACAACTTTATCCTCAAGATAGAGACATTTGCCTAACTGGTAAAACACACATTACTTAGGTGTATATATATATATATATATTATTGTAACCAGGTGGAGCTTCCATTTTTAAGCTAGTTATATGATGGTTTTTGATAAAATGTGCCTTAAATGGCTACTACTTCAAAAGCAAATGATTCTTTGGGGGAAAGGCAAAGTTAATGCTATTGCATCAGACCCAAGTTTATGGTAGTAAGTGCACTCTTTGATTAATGACACATTGATAAATAGACTACTGCCTCAAAGCCTTCAGCTTGACGATGACCTCTTAGTTAAAGAAAAATGGAGTTACGTCTAAGCATTCAGTTTCTGAAGTCTGTTATTGAAATCAAAAAATCTCTTCAATTCCTTTTTCATTTTGTTTTTGATATGGGACTTACCTTTCTTGTGTGTGGTCACCTTTACGTCTCAAATCCACCATTATAAATACATATAAGTATACAAAATAATCTGTAAATATGAAGCCCAAATACATGGCTATGGTGACTGCTCTGGAATATTTCTGCTCATTTTCAAATGTTGAGAACTTGACCTACAGATTTTCAGGGCAATTAGAACTTCTGTGTGGGAGTGAGACTCTGAATTATCATCTTTGGTTAGTTTCAGTAATATAGATGAGCATATATGGCCAGAATGGCATATTTCTTTTTTCCTTTTTTTTCAGAGTGGTGTATTTCTGATGGAACAGACATTAAAAACTGGTTGACATTCATTGACAGTACTATTTTGTGAATATAATATATTTTGGGCCCTTAAATATAAAATGAATAAAAACACAGCAATATTGTTATGTACAGGTTATATGCTAATTCTGTTTGAAATATATTCAAGAAAAATAGCTGAATTGTCTTGATTATTAAAGTATGGTATGCATTAATTTTTTTAATCTTATATCATTGTTAATTAGCAGCATTGTGTTAGTTTCAAGTGTACAGCAAAGTTATTCAGTTACACATATACATGTATCTATTCTTTTTCAAGATTTTCAGTTGATTACAGAATATTGAGCAGAGTTCCCTATGCTATATAGTAGGTTCTAGTTGGTTATCTATTTTAAATATAGAAGTGTGTACATGTCAGTCCCAGTCTCCTAATTTATCCCTCCTCCTCACCCTTCTCCTCTGGTAAACATAAGCTAAATTTTTGATTTATTAGAAATTTACAAGGGCAGTCCTAAGATGGCGGAGGAAGAGAATGGGGAGACCACTTTCTCCCCAACAAATTCATCAAAAGAACATTTGAACGCTGAGTAAATTCAACAAAATAACTTCTGAATGCTGGCAGAGGACATCAGGTACCCAGAAAAGCAGCCCATTGTCTTCGAAAGGAGGTAGGAAAAAACATAAAAGATAAAAAGAGAGACATATATATGGAATTTAGAAAGATGATAATGATAACCCTGTATGCGAGACAGCAAAAGAGACACAGATGTATAGAACAGTCTTTTGGATGCTGTGGGAGAGGGAGAGGGTGGGATGATTTGGGATAATGGCATTGAAACATGTATAATATCATATATGAAACGAATCACCAGTCCAGATTCAATGCATGATACAGGATGCTTGGGGCTGGTGCAATGGGATGACCCAGAGAGATGGTACGGGGTGGGAGGTAGGAGGGGGGTTCAGGTTGGGGAACACGTGTATACCCGTGGTGGATTCATGTTGATGTATGGCAAAGCCAATACAATATTGTAAAGTAATTAGCCTCCAGTTAAAAAAATTTATATTTTAAAAAAAGGAAAAAAAAAGAGAGAGAGAGACAAAAGAGGCAGGGATGGAGCTCCATCCTGGGAAAGGAGTCTTAAAAAAGAGAGAAGTTTCCAAACACCAGGAAACACTCTCACTGCCGAGTCTGTGGCGAGCTTTGGAACCTCAGAGGGCAACATAACCAGGAGGAAAAATAAATAAATAATTAAAACCCATAGATTACGTGCCCAATGGTACCTCCCCCAGAGAAGAAGCAGCGAGATGCCTGCATCTGCCACTAGCAAGCGGGAGCTGGGCAGGGAGGCTCAGACTGTATTGCTTAGAGTAAGGACCAGGCCTGAATGCCCCGAGGACAATCTGAGGGAACTAACTTCAGATAGCAAACCAGACTGTTGGATAGCTACCCCGTGAAAAGCCCTAACCTAAGACACCGCAAGTCTCACTCACAGAAGAAAGGACTGAGCAGAGCTAGCTGGCTGTGCACCGGCCCATCCTCCACCGGAGACAGGCAGGCAAGGGCAGCCAGAGCCAGAAGGGGGCAATCGCGGCCCCAGGGAGGTATCCTATACCAAACTGCAAGCAGGCTTCGTTGCTAACCAAGACTTCTTGGGATTCTGGGGGTCAACATCCACCTGAGAAGGTACCCCAGTTGTACACCCAGAAAACAGAGCGGCAGGGACGGGGAAGGCGATAAGTCTCAGCGACTGCGCTCGCCAAGCTGCTCGGACCTGGGAAGGGCACAAAATGCAGGCCCAACCGAGCCTGCGCCTTTGAGGAGTACCCGAGTACCTGAACCTGAGCAGCTTAGACCTGGGAAGTGCATACATCCAAGGGCCTCAGACAGTTCCCAGCAGAGCAACCTAGACCCTGTGCAGTGTAGACTGGGAAAGCACACTTACTGTGAGTGGGGGCAAACCTAGTGCGGCTGAAACACTGTGGGCACTCCCCACACAGGCCAGTGATATTGGTTTGCAGTGTTCCTCCCTCCCCAAAGCAGGACTGAACAAGTGAGCCTAAAAAAGTGCCCACCACCGCCCCCTTGTGTCAGGGTGGAAATCAGACACTGAAGAGACCAGCAAACAGAAGAAGCTAAAACAGAGGGAACCACCTTGGAAGTGACAGGTGTAATATATTAAAACCCTGTAGTTAGCACCAACTACATAGGAAGGGGCCTATGGATCTTGAGAAGTATAAGCCGGATCAAGCAACTATCTGAAAATGAACTGACCCCACACTGTCCACAACACCAGAGAAAGTCCTAGATATACTTTTACTATTATCATTCTTAATTTTTTTTATTTTTAAGTTCTCTATTACTCCTTTAATTTTCATTTTTATAACCTACTATTACTTTGCAAAAAAGACCCTATTTTTAAAAGCAAACTTCATATATATATTTTATAATTTTTGTGACTTTTTTCTTTAATATTGTATTTTTGAGAATCCAACCTCTTCTCTAGATTTTTAATCTTTGCTTTTTGTATTTGTTATCAATTTTGTATCTTTAAGAATCCAATCTTCACTACCCATTTTTCTTGGGAGCGAGATTACTGGCTTGACTGCTCTCTCCCCCTTTGGACTCTACTTTTTCTCCACCAGGTCACCTCTATCTCCTCCCTCCCCTTCTCTTCCCTACCCAACTCTGTGAATCTCTTTGTGTGTTCTGGACTGTGGAGACCATTTAGGGAATTGATTACTGGCTGGATCTGTCTCTCTCCTTTTTATTCCCCCTTTTATCCTCCTGGCCACCTCTGTCTCCTTCCTCTCTCTTCTCTTCTCTGTATAACTCTGTGAACATCTCTAAGGGATTCAGACTGTGGAGAGCACATAGGGAAGTCTGCCGGGGTCCAGCCTCGGCTGATCCAGGGTATTCGAAGGAGAGATGGCTTCGGCGACCTATTTATTTATTTATCAAAGATATAAAGAATAATAGAATGAGGATAGCTCAGTAGGAAAATTCAGTGGAGAAAAGAGGCTGAGTAGCTTGGTTTACGCGGAAGATCAATATAACCTGTGACACCAGGTTAGCTCTGACCATGGAGGCCGCAGGCGGCCTCTTGAATAGCGGAAGGTGCCCCACCTTAGATACCTTCTCGAGTGGGTCTTAGAAGCCCAGGCAAATAAATGGTCGCAGAGGATTTCCGTGCTCCAGATGGAGACTCAGCTGGAAATTGAGGGGAAGAATGACATGGGAGACCAAGCTTTGGCGAGCAAGGCCCGTAGCTTTATTTTCAACAGGGGCTAATATACCCTAAGTTACACATAGAGGATAATAGGGGATGCAAAGTCAGCAGTCTTTGATCCTTATCAAAAACCAGGGTTTCTTTCCTGCAAATTTATCATATACAAATGGTTTAGGTGATTTACATCATCTTCTGGCCAGAAGGCCTATTAACATTTTATGACTCTTGACAAGGACTTATCAACAAAGACTTATTTTCTCTAAGAGTAATTATTTTAAGGTTTGGCGCCATCTTCCGAAGGTGTTAGATAAAATTGCATTCCTATAGGGCAGATGTGTAATGGGTTTACAACAAAGGAAAGAATTTATTACCTTAAGGGTCTAAAGTTCCTAACACCAAGGCCACTACTTATTTTTTCTACATACCAACTATATTAATTAATACATATTCAAGGATACAATACAGGGGATGTGGAAACTTGGCAGCAAGCATTGGCTCATCAATGAAATCTTTTACTAGTTTTATTCTGACAGTTTCTAACTCTCTGAGAGGCTCTAAGCTATTTGAATATCTTAAGCTTCCCATGCCTCTCGAGGCTGGGAGACTGTAAACAATCATATGCATAGCTGTAGGAGACCAGGTAAACTTGTCAGGCGAGTTAGAGAGCTATCTGAGGGGTTTGGATTTAAACACTCCTAATTGCCCAGGAACTTTATTAATTGGAGCTGTAAGTTAACTCTTTGACAGAGAGAGCGAGATGGTGGTGGGGGATAGCCCCCAGTAAAGTCAGAGGTGAGAGCACAAAGCAATAAAGTAGGCAGACTCTGGTTTTGGGGGGTAGATGCTCGAGAATATCCAGGGGGACTCCTGAGGCTCAATCCCGCCTTTGCGTATGCCGAGCCTCCTTCCTCATGACCTTTGTCACGAGTGGAATGTCTCTGGTCGGCTCCTGGCAGAAGTCATTACTGGCTAGCTTGCTCTCGCCCCTTTTGATTCCCCCTCTTCTACTCCTGGTCACCTCTATCTCCCTCCTCCCTCTTCTCTTCTCTATGTAACTCTGTGAACCTCTCTGGGTGTCCCTCACTGTGGAGAAACTTTTCATCATTAACCTAGGTGTTTTATCATCAATGCTATATAGACGGAGAAGTCTTGAGGATACTGCAAGAATAAGACTGAAAACCAGAGACAGGAGGCTTAAGTCCAAATCCTGAGAATGCCAGAGAACTCCTGAATCCAGGGAACATTAATTGATAGGAGCTCATCAAATGCCTCCATACCTACACTGAAACCAAGCACCACCCAAGGGTCAACAAGCTCCAGAGCAAGATATACCACGCAAATTCTCCAGCAACACAGGAACATAGCCCTGAGCCTCAATATACAGGCTGACCAAAGTCACACCAAACCCAATGACATCTCAAAACATTACTGGACACTTCATTGCACTCCAGAAAGAAGAACTCCAGCTCCACCCACCAGAACACTGACACAAGCTTCCTTAAACAGAAAACCTTGACAAGCCACCCATCCAACCCCACCCACAGTGAGGAACCTCCACAATAAAGAGAAACCACCAACTGCCAGAATACAGAAAGGCCAGCCCAAACACAGCAATATAAACAAGATGAAGAGGCAGAGAAATACCCAGTAGGTAAAGGAACAGGATAAATGCCCACCAAACCAAACAAAAGAGGAAGAGATAGGGAATCTACCTGATAAAGAATTCCAAATAATGATAGAGAAAATGATCCAAAATCGTGAAAACAAAATGGAGTTACAGATAAAAAGCCTGGAGACAAAGATTGAGAAGATGCAAGAAAGTTTTAACAAGGACCTAGAAGAAATAAAAAAGAGTCAATATATAATGAATAATGCAATAAATGAGATCAAAAACACTCTGGAGGGAACCAAGAGTAAAATAACAGAGGCAGAAGATAGGATAAGTGAGGTAGAAGATAGAATGGTAGAAATAGATGAAACAGAGAGGAAAAAAGAAAAATGAATTAAAAGAAATGAGGACAATCTCAGAGACCTCTGGGACAATGTTAAACGCCCCAGCATTCGAATCATAGGAGTCCCAGAAGAAGACAAAAAGAAAGACCATGAGAAAATACTTGAGATAATAGTTGAAAACTTCCCTAAAATGGGGAAGGAAATAATCACCCAAGTCCAAGAAACCCAGAGAGTCCCAAACAGGATAAACCCAAGGCGAAACACCCCAAGACACATATTAATCAAATTAACAAAGATCAAACACAAAGAACAAATATTAAAAGCAGCAAGGGAAAAACAACAAATAACACACAAGGAAATTCCCATAAGGATAACAGCTGATCTTTCAATAGAAACTCTTCAGGCCAGGAGGGAATGGCAGGACATACTTAAAGTGATGAAAGAAAATAACCTACAGCACAGATTACTGTACCCAGCAAAGATCTCATTCAAATATGAAGGGGAAATCAAAAGCTTTACAGACAAGCAAAAGCTGAGAGAATTCAGCACCATCAAACCAGCTCTCCAACAAATGCTAAAGGATCTTCTCTAGACAGGAAACACAGAAAGGGTGTATAAACTCAAACCCAAAACAATAAAGTAAATGGCAATGGGAACATAGTTATCAATAATTACCTTAAATGTAAATGGGTTGAATGCCCCAACCAAAAGACAAAGACTGGCTGAATGGGTACAAAAACAAGACACCTATATATGTTGTCTTATATATAGACACGTGAAAAGATGCTCAACATCACTCATTATCACAGAAATGCAAATCAAAACCACAATGAGGTAACATTTCAAGCTAGTCAGAATGGCTGCTATCCGAAAGTCTACAAGCAATAAATGCTGGAGAGGGTGTGGAGAAAAGGGAACCCTCTTACACTGTTGGTGGGAATTCAAACTAATACAGCCAAAAGGAGAACAGTGTGGAGATTCCTTAAAAAACTGGAAATAGAACTCCCATACGACCCAGCAATTCCACCTCTGGGCATACACACCGAGAAAACCAGAATGGAAAGAGACACGTGTACCCCAATGTTCATCACAGCACTGTTTATAATAGCCAGGACAACGAAGCAACCTAGAAGTCCATCAGCAGATGAATGGATAAGAAAGCTGTGGTACATTTATCCAATGAAGTATTACTCAGCCATTAAAAGGAATGTATTTGAATCAGTTCTAATGAGGTGGATGAAACTGGAGCCTAGAATACAGAGTGAAGTAAGCCAGAAAGAAAAACACCAATACAGTATAATAATGCATATATATGAATTAAGAAAGATGGTAATGATAACCCTGTATGCGAGACAGCAAAAGAGACACAGATGTATAGAACAGTCTTTTGGACTCTGTGGGAGAGGGCAAGATTGGGATGATTTGGGAGAATGGCATTGAAACATGTATATTATCATATGTGAAATGAATTGCCAGTCCAGGTCCGATGCATGACATAGGATGCTCGGGGCTGGTGCACCAGGATGACCCAGAGGGATGGTACGGTGAGGAAGGTGGGAGGGGGGTTCAGGATGGGGAACACATGTTCACCCGTGGTGGATTCATGTCAATGTATGGCAAAACCAATACAATATTGTAAAATTAAAAAAAAAAACAATAACCAGTAGTTTGAGAATAATTAAAGCTTTGAATATATATGAAAAGAAAAAATAAATAAATTTACAGTTGGTGTAAAGTGTCCTGTATGTATCCAGTTTATGTTTTCAAGTGACTACATAATTGTCTCAACACTACTTACTGAATGTTATTGACATTTTCAACTGGATTCAGTTGCCCCTCTTTTATATTCTAAATTGCTGTATGGTTTTGAATTTATTTCTGGGTTCTCTGTTGTACATCCTTGCCCTCATGCATCTGTACCATGCTGGTTTAATCATTAGAATTTAAATTAAAAAAAAAAAAAAAAAAGAACTTGGATGTTCCTGGTGGTACAAGAGATGGAGTTTCAATCCCTGGTCTGAACAAATTCCACAAGCCTCGAAGCAATTAAAGCCCATGCACCACACCTACTATGCCTGCACCACTTCTATTGGAACCTGTGTGCCCAGAGCCTGTGCTCTGCACCAAGAAAAGTCATGGCAATAAAAAGCCTGTGCACCGCAACAAACAGTAACACCCCCATCACTGTTACTAGAGAGAGCCTGTGTGCAGCCATGTAGACCCAGTTCAACCAAATACGTTAATTAATTAAAAATAAAGTAATAAATCTGGTATCACTTATCTCTAGATCATCACTGCATCTCATACTCTTAAAAGACAAATTCTTTATTATTTTTCATATTTTCCCCTAAAGACAATTAGTTGATTATCATCATCTGTTTCTCCACATAAGCATTTACCCAGAACACATTTACTGTAAAAATTGGGAATTGCCACAGTGTGCTTTATCAAATGACAGATGTGGCAAGAAGCAGCCCTGTTGTAGAAAAGAAAAAAAGAAACAATTCTATCATATGAGAGAAATATTTCCAGAAATATAAGCTCTGTTTCCAGAAAGTTCCCTCCACGAAAAGTGCCTCATCATTCTTTAGCAGTGACATCAAGAAGATAAACAACTTTCATACTTTAGAATATATTAATAATAAAGTTTGAATATGAAATATTTGAAGCTCCTTCTAGAAGCAAACTATTCTGTCATTATGGTATATATCATTTTCACTCAGTCATATTTCCTATATAAGTCTGTTCATGGTAGATAAGTTTATATGCAAAGCAGTGGATGCAAAGTACTTTTTCTATTGTTTCTAGTTTTAACATAATAGTTACACTTTTAAAAAGAGGTAGTTTTTAATTTATAAAAACCTTAATGAAAGTTTTTAAAAAATCAGGGAAGCTTTCTATAAAACAAGACTTTGATAATCTTTGTTCAATAAGCTACCACTGTTTTGTACTTAATAAGGCTAGATCTTTATTTTTCTAAGGGCAACATATAAAGTTATAACTGTAGCAAATGCTATTTTCTATGTATTACAGAATTTTTTGGAACCTTTAGAAAGAAGGGGATCCAGTAATCATGAAAGATCAAAACAGCGCCTTCTGTCAACAGTAGCAATTCATGCAAATCTCTAACATTGCAGATTCTCTATAGCTAAAGAAAAGTCCACCAGAGAGATCAATGTGAAAAATGTATCTTACAAAGTGGTATCATTCTCTAAATTTTATGTTGTAAGTAGATTCTGCTTAAGGACAACCAAACTTGCTGTAGGAGAAGGGAAGTGGAACTCAGATTTACTAGGCACTAAATATGGTATTTTACATGCCTGCTGGCAGGACTTCCATATTTGTTCCACTAGGGTGTGGCTGCAAATAGTGGACTCCTGAGCTAAGCTGACTGGACATGAATTTACTCTTGGCCACTTACTAGTCACATGGCTTGGGTGCAGGTTATTTAAGCTTTCTATGATAACATTTTCATCATCATGAATAGTAAAATTAAAGTATTGTAAATATTATAAGAGTTAATTAATATTATAACAGTGCCTGGCATAGAATGCTAATTAATATTATCATAATTTACACTTTACTGACAAAGAAACAGTTTAGAGGTAAAGACATTTACCTTAATTCATATGCTGGTTAAGTGGTGGAGTTTGGTTTCTAGTACTATTCTCTCTGAAGCCCTGGTTAACGATTTCCTCTAGACCTTTGCTACTCACAGAGAAGGCGATGGCACCCCACTCCAGTACTCCTGCCTGGAAAATCCCATGGATGGAGGAGCCCGGTAGGCTGCAGTCCATGGGGTCGCTGAGGGTCGGACACGACTGAGCGACTTCACTTTCACTTTTCGCTTTCACATGCATTGGAGAAGGAAACGGCAACCCACTCCAGTGTTCTTGCCTGGAAAATCCCAGAGACTGGGGAGTCTGGTGGGCTGCCGTCTATGGGGTCACACAGAGTCGGACACGACTGAAGTGACTTAGTAGCGGCAGCTTGCTACTCAGTGTGTGGTCCTTGGATCACAGCAGCATCAGCATCACTTGGGAGCTTGTTAGAATGCAGAATCCTGGGTCTGTTTCAGACTCCCAGAGCCAGAATCTATAGGTAAACAAGATCCCAGGTGATTGCTATGCACAAAATGTTGAGAAATACCACAGAACTCACCACCACCCAATCAAAGCTCTGCTAAAGATTCATCTATATGCAGTCTTTTGCTATAGAAACCTCCATTATCCCAGAAAAGGATATATCTTCAATACTTTAAGCTGCTCTATTTTCTTCTTTGTAAAGTGTACAGCCTAGAGGCTAACTCTCAGGACTGGTGGCTAATTTGTCTGTAGTTGAACTGTTTCTACTATTTTCTCTCTCTCTGTCTCTCATTTTTTTATTCCTACATTTATATGTTGAATTTATTTACCACCTCTCAAGGTTAGTTGTGCTCCCTGGTTCTTAGTAAAATTCCACTGAATTATTCATTGTTAGGGGCAGGATTTTATGAAAATAGAATAGATTTGATAGATTATGGAACTAGACAAAACTGAGTCCAAATGGTAATCCTTTAACTTAAAAATTATACAAATGAACTTATATACAAAACAGAAATAGACCGACAGACATAGAAGACAAACTTATGGTTACCAAAGGGGAAAGGGAGAAGGGATAAATGAGTTTGGGATTAGCAGATACAAACTCCATGCATAAAATAGGTAACCAAGGACTAGAGTACAGCAAAGAGAACTATACTCAATATTTTGTAATAACCTATAAGAAAAAAATGAAAAAGAATGTACATATCTATGAAGTGAATCACTCGCTATATACCTGAAACATTATAAATTAACTATACTTCAATTAAAAACCAAAAGATCATGACAGCAAGAACAACAAAATATAGAAATAAATATAATTTGTCTCTAAACATTTTATTTAACCTCTGTGATATTTTGTCTCCTTATCCTTAAACATGGAGATATTAATAGATATATCTCAGGGTTGTGAAGATTAAATAAAATCAAGATACAAAAAAGCACACAATGCATTAATAGGTACTCAACAGATTTAAAACTACTCTGACCTACAACAGGATGCTTCCTGTCAAAGTTAAGGAAACTCACACAGAAGACCCACTGCATTTAAAGGGATGGAAGACAATGGCTGCCTTCAGGGAAATCAGGGTGCTCAAATTGTATTTAAAGTAATATCTTCTACATTTAGAAGAATTGGAACAAGCCCTAGGAGGGCTCTGTTTCATAGAATCGTTAGTTTCATTTTGGGCTGTACAAATGTTATTTTAGGAGGATATTTTTCATGAATTGAAAGAAATCTTATCCTTTTATTCACATCATTTTTTTTGAATGGTGCCCCAATCTTAAGAGGAATTTTTATTTCATATCAGAGCTAATTCTTTACTTGGGAGCATAGCACCAATTGTATTAACAAAAAACTGAGGTCAGTGAGCAGAAATTTGCCTTCTGTTGTTATGTAGGAGAGAGTGCTCCTTCCTCATGGCAGGAAGGCCCAGCAGTGTTTGTGAGGCCTCTTCTGTCCTCTGGTTCTCAGGGCCACTGTGTGGTACACAAGGAACAATCGCAATGCTGGTTAGGCATACAGCTGCTTTGCTCTATGAGGCACCCAGTGAGTTAAAGGACAAGGACTCCAGATATGTGCAAAATCCTCAGGTTCCACAGCTCAGGTAAGTCCTTGAAATCTATCAAAAATGATAGAATCATGCTTATAAAAGTGTACATATAATTTAAAATAAAAAAGAGTTTAAAAGTAATTTGAAAAAAACTATTATATTTCACACAATGTTATTACCTTCTTTTCACACTCCTTAAACATTAAACTTAAAAGCAACCTAACCCCTTTGCCTCACAGTTCAGCTGAAGTTATTTCAGGGTTCTGTGTAGATTGGCACACTGAAAGTTGGGTTTCATTGTGATTTGCTGTTTGCACACATCGAATAGGTACACAGTTTCTGCACATTTTTTCTTGATGCAGTTTCCTTTTTTTTTTAACAAAGGGGAAAAAAATAAAAAAAAGAAAAAAGAAATAGTAAAGACTCTGCACAGTTTGGGAGCAACTTTCTAACTTTCTGCTCACATAGGTTTATGGAAATTTGGTGGACTATGTAAATGTAAGTTGATTTAGTCTTTTTCTCCTTCACTGAAGTATTCAAATATGAAGATGTCTGGATATGAACAGCTCTTCTATAATGTCTACAAAATTTAGAAGAATTTTTTTTCAAGTATATCCTGGAGAGATGATGCCCCTAGAATTTCCTTCCATTCAGAAATCTCATTTATTACTGGGAGTTGAGAAGAAGGAGCTAGTTAAGAATGCTTCTTCTGATTGCCTCATTTCTCACCCTGTAGAATAGGGCTTGTACTGTGTGCATGCTCAGTCCTGTCTGAACTCTTTGCTATCCCAGGGACTTTAGCCTGCCAAGCTCCTCCATCCATGAAATTTTCCAGGCAAGAATACTGGAGTGGGTTGGTGTTTCCTGCTCCAGGTGATCTTCTCAACTGAGGGATCGAACCTGCATCTCTTGTGTCTCCTACATTGGCAGGGGGATTCTTTACCACTGTTCTACCTGGGAAGAGAATAGGGTTTATGCATTTCCAAACATGCTAGATGTATGGAAAAAGGTTCTAAGATTCTTGTATTACATCTACAATACATTCAAATAAACTTCGTTTGTTTCCTTTACCACTACTTGTTAGCGTTCTTGTTTCCATGACCTGTTTTGCATGTATGTGTGTGTGTGTGTGTGTGTGTGTGTGTGTGTGTGTGTGTGTATGGCTCTTTTACTGTTGTCAAGCTAGGCCTCGAATACTCAACTATTTGGATCAACTGTCTTGATTTGAGTTTTCCAGGTGGCACTGCTGGTAAGGAACCCACCTGCCAATGCAAGAGAAGTGGATTGGAGCCCTGGGTTGGGAACATACCCTGGGGGAGGGCATGGCAACCCACTCCAGTATTCTTGCCTGAAGAATCCCATGGACAGAGAAGTCTGGTGAGCTAAAGTCCATGGGGTCACAAAGCTTAGGATATGACTGAGGTGACTAAGCACACAGCACAATCCTTTGGAATATGGTTTTCAGTATTTGTCCTCCATCTCCCTATCCCCCATAAGACATTGTACTTGTCCCAATGTGGCTTAATGAATTACAATGTGGCTGGTGGGCAAAAGGGAGATTTGAAACATTCACTTGCCTTGAAAGAACAAAACTCTCATATGGTTCCAAAATATGAAAGCCTATATAGGTCATGGTTCTTCTAAGATATCAGTGATTTATCATTCTTTAGGCCTCCCTTTGCAATACCTTAATAAGTAATTTTATTTAAATGAGAATTGAATTCTTTTTTGAACCTTCTTTGTGCAAAAGTGGCAGGGGACATTCAAGCAGCCAGTCTTGTAAGCTGTGAATATTTTCTTTGCTCTGGAATTTGCACTGGCAGGTAGAAGAGAGTGAGTAGTGGAGATCTCTTGAACTTCTAGGGTACAGAATCAAGGATCTATTTCATAGGGTAATTCCAAAGCATCCATAGTTATGTGGGAGCTCCTCTATGCCTCCTGAAGTAATCAAGTTCCCTGACTTTCTCTATATATGGTTTTATTTGAATGCTTCCGAGGTGATGTGGCTACATTTTATCATGGAAACTACCATATTTTATCAATCTAAGCTATTCATATTTTCATATTTTAACTTCTCAGAAATTGAAATGCAATAATTGATGGTGCATCATAATTTGATTGCCAGTATATTTTTATTCTTGTGGCACATATGTTTGAAGTTCCATTTTATAATCAAAGTCATCTTAGATTCAGTGATTTACAGTCACTTCTTTAAGTGCACCTTCAAAGATTGTCTACCTTTCAAATCTAGAATTATAACAGAAATCACAGTCCTGGCCATCTCTGTATTCTATTCCCCAAAGAAGAGCATTTTAAAACATACTTTAAAATAAAACAAATTTAAAAAATCACAAAATGTTTAGAAAACATTTCATGTTTCAATTTTTGTCATTTACTGTAAGTTGTTCTGAAAGCTCTTTTCCTTTTAAACTCACTGCAAGTGTCCATAATAAATGAGGCCGTCATTTGAGAATGGTGAGCCATGGTAGTCAAATACCTACTGCTATAATCATGTATCTTTACTTCCAACAAAAAAACATCCTGAATTGGATCCATGCATTTGATCTTGTCAATTACTGTGATAGTGAAAGCGTCTACAATTCTGAATCAACTGTCGTGAGCCATTTAGTTATACTAGAGTCATGTCATGATATCATTAAACCTTAAAGTCCTTGTTCCAAGGATAGCTTATATATGAGATTATCTTCAAATATGCAAGACAATTTTAATATTGCTCTCTAATGATTTGCTATGTTCTCTAGATATTTCATCTTTGTTTAGATTTGTGCTTAGTTTTGAATAAAGTTAGGAGAGGAGGATGGGGGACTTAGAGGCGTTTATTGAGTGAAACCACCCTGAATCCTTCATGGCTACTGACCAAGCAGTAATGGAAAACGTGAACCAAGAAATAAAAATCTCAACAACACAGTAAAATCTGTTCTTCTCTGTCTATATATAAACCTTATGTGTTGGCTTTGGCAGCAGTTTGAACTTTGTCATTCCAATAAAGTTCCTGAAATTCACTAGATATCCATTCTTTTTACGGGAAAACATCTGCAAGTGTATTTGTCTGGTTATAAACAAGAATATGTTTTACTTTTCAAATGACATAGCAGAAATATTTATTTGTTACTAGCAATATATATCATTAGCCCACCACAAAAACCTGTGAGCACATGCCCATTATGAAAATAGCATTCATAAGTTTAAAAATATACTAACTAGAGAAGCACACAGAGTGCTCTGTACCTTAGAACATTTTGATTGTACTGTTGAAAGAATTTCACTTTGTTGCACAGAAAACTGCTCTTAAACTTTCTTTGGGAAAATTTAGTTAAAACTAAATGATCCAGACTAAAGTTTAAATCTTTGAAAACACACACACACACACATACGCGCGCGTGCATGTGCGTGCACCTGTAGTGTATTTTATGTACTTAAGATGAAACTTTTTTTTTCACTTTGTTAAAATTATTGAATTTGTTGCATCTTATAGTCAATGGCAAGGCATGGTTGGATTGAAACCTTATCCTTTCTTTATGGTATAAAATAGGAAGTATTACAACCAATGCTCTTATAGATAAAATATAAAGCTATGATAATGATGATGCTCAAGTAATAACTGCCAGTTATTATTTACACTTGTTTAGGTACTATTTGAATACCTTATGTGATTTATTTAATATTCACAACTATCCTAAACAGCAGTATTATTAGATCATTTCTATAGGTGAGGAAACTAAGGTCTTGAGAATTTAAGTTTAACTTGCCCCTACCACTAATGATACAAGTTGAGGTTAGGATCTGGATTCAGGTGTGCTGATGTGAAAGCTTGATCTTTTAAGAGGGGTGCAATTGACCAACTTAAAAAATAACAACTCATGTTCGCTTTTGTCTGAAAGCTTGCACTTACCAAGTATTGTACTTTCTGGGGCACTCACAATGATAATAAAGCTCGATTAATGATGTCATCATTAGGTGGTAAAACCCATCTTTCTGTATCTTTAAAATTTCAGCTATTCAGACAGAAAAGCTTGTCTTCTTTCAATTTATGTTTTCTGTAGACCTTTTTTTGGGTTAGACACAGAGCTGAGTAAATACTGGAGGCATATGATAAGGAAAGAGATTCAATTTAAATAAAACTAAGGAGCAAGACCTGGGTCAAGACTGAGGATCAGTAGCTCTGGGATCTATTGTGGTGATCTTCTATCATTGTCTTGCTGTGAACTAGGACCTCAAAGTCCTTTCCCGTGACTGGGCTTTTGCATAAGAATCCCTGAACTACATTTCAAGATTGTGATCATAAAATGAGATTAAATAAGAGAAAGTAGTTTACAAAGCACAAACAGCAGAAGATATATTTGGCACTATTCATTCCTAATGGATTCATAGGCATAATCACTGACCAGAGATTTTTTTTCATGTAGATCTTGAGCCTCACAATAGAAGGCATGTGTGGGGGAAGTAGAATTATGGTCTGATAATCTCAAATAAAACATTTCAGAGCTCTGTATAGCCATTTCATTAGCATCCATTAAATTAATATTGCTTCTATTTTAAGTTGGTGCAGAAGTAAGTGCAGTTTTGCATTGTTGAAATTTGCTGTTTATAATTGGAATAGATTATTAAATAAATGCAGTTATGTTATACATCATTTTAATGCATATTTCTGGCTTTATGTTTTTCTGCTAATGATTTATTAATTGCTATTTATTTATTTTAGACTAGGGAAAGTATGTTAGACCAAAAGCAAATTTGAGCTATTTTCTTATTCAAGTTCAAAATGGGTTGTAAAGCCAGCCAAGAATGCAACAACAACGAATTTGGCCCAGGAACTACTAATGAACACACAGTGTGGTGGTGCTTCAGGAAGTTTTGCAAAGGAGACTAGAGCCTTGAAGATGAGGAGTGTAGTGACCAGCCATTGGAAGTTGACAATGATCAATGGAGAAGATCATTGAAGCTGATTCTCTTATAACTATATGAGGAGCTGCCCAAGTACTCAACATCAACCTTTCTATGGTCATTTGGCATTTGAAGCAACTTAGAAAGCTGAAAAAGCTTGATAAGTGGATGCCTTATGAGCTGACCGCAATTAAAAAAATAATAATCATTGTTTTTAAGTGTCATCTTCTTTTATTCTACACAACAACAAACCATTTCTCGATCTGATTGTGATCTGTGATGAAAAGTGAATTGTATACGACAATTGGCGACAGCCCACTCAGTGGTTGGACTGAGAAAAACCTCCAGGACACTTCCTAAAGCCAAACTTACACCAAAACAAGGTAATGGTCACTGTTTGGTCATTTGCTTCTGATCTGATCCGTCTCAGCTTTCTGAATCCTGGCGAAATCATTACATCTGAGAAGTGTGTTCAACAAATTGATGCAATGCACCAAAAACTGCAAGTCCTGCAGCCGGTGTTGGTCAACAGAAAAGGCCCAATTCTTCTCTACAATGACACCCAACTGCAAATCGTACAATCAATGTTCCCAAAGTTGAATAAATTGGCTTTGAAATTTTGCATCATCCACCATATTCACCTGACCTCTTACCAACTGTCACTTCTTCAAGCATCTTGACAACGTTTTGCAGGGAAAGGAGTTCCACGACCAGTAGGAGGCAGAAAATGCTTTCTAAAAGTTCATCAAATCCTGAAGGATGGATTTTTATGGTACAGGAATAAAGAAATTTATTTCTTGTTGGCAAAAATGTGTTGATTGCAATGGTTCCTATTTTGATTAATAAAGATGTGTTTGAGCGTATTTATAATGATTTAAAATTCACAGTCCGAACCCGCAATTATGTTTGCACCAACCTAATACATACAGGTACAAATGTTCAGTTCTCTGTCTCAGTCTCTCTTGGTCTGTCTCTAGTATGGTGGATAATATATTACCTTTGGTTCTAGAGGCAAACAAATTGATTTGAGTTGCAGCTTTACCACTTATTCCACCATGAACCTGTTATATAACTTGTAAGAGTCTCAATTTTCTTATTTTAAAATGGGAATAACATCTTCCAAATAAGATCTTGTAAAGGACTGAATGGCATCAAGCACTTAGAGGAAGGCCTAACACATAGTAAAGATTTAATAAATGTCGACTATTTTTGTCCTAATAGGTTGCAACCATCCATTACTATTTTAATTGCACTGTAAATCCCATATGAACTCAGCAATTCTGATATGAAAAATGTGAAAATCCTATTGTAGGCACAATGGATGTTATAGAAATAATTAAATACGGTGTATAATCTTGAAGAAATTACATGTAGTTTAATTTCTGCCAAATCAGTTACTTTGCCCATTTAGTTCATCCAATTTAATATATTATAGAAAACAATGAGCTAACATTTTTATTTTTTAAAATGTATAGGCTGCCATTACTGTAGGCTGCCATAATCTGTAAAACCACCTTGGTCTAAGTAACTGTTCTGGACTAACCCCAGACATCCCCTTCTCTAGATGAGTCGTCATGCTTACATCAGCAATTTATCCTTGCAGCACTGGTTGAATGGCCAATTTCATTTCTTCTGTTCTTACATGAAGCCGGCTATTTCTGAGCCTCTAGAAATCTTCTTCATTTTATCCATCTATCACTGGCTCCCAGATGGCTTTGCCAGACTAAATTCCTATGTCTGCTATATTACTGGCCATCCTGAAAGTCTCTTCAAATTTTTCCTGAAAATTTATTCAAAGCACCCTAAGATGACTTCTTTTATTCTTATACCCACACTGTCTTCATCTTTGGAAGGCAGTTAAAATCTGACTTTGGAACCACACCCCCTAAATTCAAATCCTAACCAGATTTATGAACTTAGGTGAGTTACTTCTTTTTGCTTCAGTTTCCTCATCTATAAAACAGAATTATTAACCACGGTACCTATTGTAAAGGGTAGTTGGAACAATTAAATAAGATAATATGTGTAAAGTAAATTGTGCTTGACACATAGTAAATACTATGTAAATGTTTGTTGTTTTTATTACTATTTGTGGTCAGTCACCATGGGCTGTTGATACTGTCAGATGTCTTTATAATTTTATAATTTCAATCTATTAGATGATGTGAGGTAAGAACCAATCTGAAGATGGAACAAATATAGAAGAACATAGATCCAGATTAACAATGATAAAGCTACAGTGAGGTGGGAAAATTATGGAAAGTTAGATAGGACAGTATTTCCAGTAGATGGAATCAAAAGTCTCAAAAATCTGAAACTAGCAAGCTAGAAAGATAAACTGGAAAACAAGGGTTTAAGCACACATATGTGCTTAGTCATTGCTTGACTCTTTGCAACCCTGAAAAGGTTGCAAAGGTTCTGCATCTCCTTAATTGACAGGCAGATTCTTTACCACTGTGCCACCTGGTATTATGCTGTGCTTAGTTGCTCAGTCATGTCTGACTCTTTTGTGACCCCATGGACTGTAGCCTGCCAGGCACCTCTGTCCATGGGATTCTCCAGGCAAGAATACCGGAGTGGGTTGTCATGCCCTCCTCCAGGGGATCTTCCTGACCCAGGGATTAACCCAGGTCTCCCGCATTGCAGGTGGAGTCTTTACTGTCTGAGCCAACAGGGATGTCCAGTTTAAAACATAGCTGGAAAATTATCAGTAATCAGCATGGTGATGGGGATTTTCATCGAGTGATACACTGAAAGAGAGATTTCAAAGTCCTGAGGATGGATTAGGATGAAAGGCAGAAGTAGGGGTTTGGGACAAAAGGGAAGTGAGAACGAGCTTAAGCCATGTTGCTCAGGAGATTACCAGCAGGGAAGATAAGCTTGCCTATTGCTTCTCAAAAAAAAAAAAAAAAAAAAAGTAGGAATTATAAATGACGGAAAGGAAATAAAAGAGAGACAGGAGCAGGAGGTCATGGAGAGTCTCTTGGATGGGAGTCAAGAGACAAGGCTCTCCTAGTCCTAGCTTTCCCAATGACCAAGGGCATGATCTTAGGCCTATTTTTGACATTACTGAGCTAGATATTTTTAAGATCCTAAAGTTATTTTTGGGTTTTACAGGTGGCTCAGAGGTAAAAAATATCTACCTGCAATGTAGGAGAAGTGTGTTCAATCCCTGGGTCGGGCAGATCCCCTGGAGAAGGAAAAACTCCCTGGAGAAGGAAATGGCAACCCACCTCAGTATTCTTGCCTGGGAAATCTCATGGACCGAGGAGCCTGGTGGGCTACACAGTCCATGGGGTCGCAAAAGACTCGGACATGACTTAGCAACTAAACAGCAACAAAAATTCTTTTTACCTCTAAATGCTGATGATGATATATGCTGAGATGAAGCTTGATAGGGAAAAGGTATAAAGGTCAAGTAACTTTTGTTCTTATGAAAATGAAAGTCAAGGTCATCACCATGGACCAATATCACATACATGCACTTGGATGAATCTCATATGCTGAGTGAAAGAAGCCCACTGCAAAAACCTCACACTGTATCCTTTGGATTATATAGGTTAGAAAACAGGCAAAACTGACTTTCCATGTTAGAGGTTGGAGAAGGCAATGGCACCCCACTCCAGTACTCTTGCCTGGAAAATCCCATGGTCGGAGGAGCCTGGTAGGCTGCAGTCCATGGGGTCGCTACGAGTCGGACGTGACTGAGCGACTTCACTTTCACTTTTCACTTTCACGTAGTGGAGAAGGAAATGGCAACCCACTCCAGTGTTCTTGCCTGGAGAATCCCAGGGATGGCAGAGCCTGGTGGGCTGCCGTCTATGGGGTCGCACAGAGTCGGACACGACTGAAGTGACTTAGTAGTAGTAGTAGTAGAGATGATATTGCCTTGGAAGGAACATTCTGGGGTGCTGAAATGTTCTCCAATGTCATCTATGTGGGGAATACACAGGTGTGTCCATAGGTAAGTAACAGGGATGGAGGTGTACCCTTGAGATTTGTGTACTTATATGATTATAAGTTGTACCTCAATAACAAAGGAAAATAAGGGAAAGTTCTACTTTTATTAAGTGAAAAGGTGAGAAATTGAGGGGCAAGTCAATTTCTATGGGAATAGTGCCTAGGTTACAGAGAGATGAATCAATTGTCATGTAGCAGGTACATCGGAGAAGGCAATGGCACCCCACTCCAGTACTCTTGCCTGGAAAATCCCATGGATGGAGGAGCCTGGTGGGCTGCAGTCCATGGGGTCGTGAAGAGTCGGACACGACTGAGTGACTTCTTTCACTTTTCACTTTCATGCATTGGAGAAGGAAATGGCAACCTACTCCTGTGTTCTTGCCTGGAGAATCCCATGGACAGGGGAGCCTGGCGGGCTGCCGTCTATGGGATCGCATAGAGTCGGACACGACTGAAGGGACTTAGCAGCAGCAGCAGCAGGTACATGGATACATTAACTGCTTTCCAAGGTAAATAGCTACTATTACTCATCTATCCTTCATTTGTACTAATTTTACAAATGTGTTCATATGCACTCATGGTATATAGTAATAATTATGCACAACATATATATAATATAAATATATGCATATATAGGCATTATATATGTACACATAAGAATAAATGCATTAGAACAGTAATATTCCAAGAACTTTAAGTCCTGATGCTTCATGGAAGATATTCAAGGTCACTTTATAGGATGAAGGAAAGATGATCCAGCAGTTTTAGTTCTCTGCCCCATTTTATTTATTTTTTTTTCATTTTTTTTTTTTTTTTGCCTCACAACACAGCATGTGGGATCTTAGTTTCCTGCTGGGGATCAAACCTGTGTCCCCTGCAGTGGAAGTATGGCATCCTAATCTCTGGACCACCAGGGAAGTCCCTCCCTGCCCATTAGTGGTCAGTGCAGTTCTACTTTAATCTGTTGTATAAATTGTGGTTTGGCCATTAGAATTAATATGTAAACAGATTCCACTGCTAAAAATGTTTGAAAATATTGTGGTAAGTTGCACATGAGATATATATATATAACTTACCTGTGATTTAAAATCTCATTAAACACACACACACACCAGACGGTGGGGAATTTTGATTGAAGCCCTGGTTGGAATTCTGAGAATCAGAAAATTCAAACTATGTTTGTGTCCTCTTCTAACTAAATGCCCTATGTTTGCTTCGGGGCGTTGGAAACATGAATGGGTAAAGTCCTTATCCTTAAGTGGTTCAAAAGCCATGATAAAAGTCCCCTTAAATCGTCACAGTGTTTCTGATCTTCCAACGGTAAAGATTCAGGATGAAAGAAGTGTGGCATTTTTTCTGTTTTGTGTGTCTTTCCTGATTTCTCATTCCCTGATAAACAAAAAGCTTTAACTCTCCCTTCCAGCAGAAGAAATTTTGCTCTTTTGTTGAGTTTCTAGAGCAGGGTATACATAAAGAAAGCTGGAAGGCCAATGTATTTTATGAGAGTTTTATGGAGTGACTGTTGCAGGGGAGGAGGAAGGAGGCACCTACAATGAACGCTGTTAGTACTATATTCCTAACCATGTATCCTACCAGCTGAAGCTTCCTGTTTTCACCACCTTTGACAGCACCTCTGGCTCCCCACCGTGCAGGTTCATTCTTCTTTCCATCTGTTCGGCTGACACTCATGACATTCATCAGGCATTTGTTTTCATATCTTTCTGGATTTAAATACTGTTCATTGTTTTTGTGCTTACTCAGAACTCATGTCCATCATCGGCATGGTAACTGCCTGTAACATGCTAGATTTTATCCTTAGTAAGTTTCCTTTTCCAGGGACCTACTGGATATTTAAAAGTTCCTAATCATGAAAGTTGGCAAAGACTTTTACCAAGTCTTTTTCTGAGTGTGTATGTGTGTGTGTGCATGTGTAAGAGGGAGAGAGAGAGAGAGAGATAGGAGAAGAGAGTCAAACTGTTTTCTTAAATACCTATATACCTTGATTAATGAGGCTGGCCACATTTTATGTTTATTCCTTTTCATGTACCTTGGCATCTTTATGTACAAACACTGCTTCAATTAAAATAAATGGATTTAAAATATTTTAAAATTGTAAAATCATTTCAGTTGCATTTTATTTTCCATTAAAAATTCCCAATGTGGGCTGTATGAGCCAATAGATGCTTTGGCTATCGTCTTATTATTTTAAGTATCTCTGTACTTTATGTTAAATTTTTGCTCATAGGTTTGATGCTGGCTAACCAAAATCAGGGAAAAAAGTCTCTAATTTGTACCTTTATACCATGAATTATTTTCCAAAAGATGAACATGTTTTTAATCTGTGATGATATAATTTATGTTCTAATGAGCATGGAGTCTTAGAGGATAAGATTAGTGAAGCATTGAGCAGTTGGAACAGCAGATCACATTCCTGGACTTCCCACACAAATGTTTCCATGTACTTCAGTCCTTTCCAAAACCTCAGATTTCCTATAACCTCACGAGAAGCCTCCCACTGCTATTCTTTCCTGATAAGCTCCAGATATATTTATTTTACTGTCTCACCTTCTCCATAAATGGAATTAGAAGGAAACAAGGGTCTCTTGGCGTTTACAATTTGTTACTCTTCAGAGAATTAATGTTTGTACTTATGAGCCACAGCAACCTTTGTTCAGACAAAACATTATACTAAAGCCAAGGGTGGAAAACAGATAAAACTTAGCTGCTCCAGGTGAATTAGGGTGGGAGCCCACAACCCTGGCAACTGGGTCCATTCCCATCCAACACAAGTTCCAGAAGAGCTCCCCTGGGCAGTATGGAATCTGTAGGCTTTGTTGATTGAGCACAGTGGTCCTCAATCCTGTTTGCCTGTTAGATTACCTGAGGAACTTGTTAAAAATATCCCTGCTCAGAACCCACACCCAGATATTCCGATCCAACCGATATGGGTTAGGGAAGACAATCCTCCCTGCCGCCCCTACCACCACCAGGGCTCCGGATGTTGTAATATGCAGCCATGGTTAAGAACTACTGCTTCAAATCAGTGCTGCTCAAATTTGAGTGTGTATTAGCATCACCTTGGAGCTTGGTCAAATATAGCTGGCTGGACACCGCCTCCAGAGTTCCTGATTGGGTAGGCCTGAAGACCCCAGGGGATACTGATTTTGCTAATCAGGGAATCCACCGAGAACCACTGCTTTGGAGAAGTGGTAAAAATTGGTCAGGATTATATCACTTCTGCTAGTGTTAGGTCACTTCAGTCGTGTCCAAATCTTTGAGACCCCATGGACTGTAGCCCGCCAGGCTCCTCTGTCCATGGGGATTCTCCAGGCAAGAATACTGAAGTGGGTTGCTGTGCCCTCCTCCAGGGGATCTTCCTGATCCAGGGACTGAACACTGGGTCTCTTATGTCTCCTGCATTGACAGGCAGGTTCTTTATCACCAGTGCCACTTGGGAAGTCCAAAAAAATACAAGGAAGTAAGAGAAAATCAGTGGTGGCCAAGGGTGGGATGGGGGAGGGATGAATAAGTGATGAATAAGCCCACGTAGGTGGGCTACGTGGCTGCCACCCAGACTCAGAAACCAGGACCATATGGCAACAACCCTGTGGGCACACAGTCCACTCTGCTCCTCAACACACTCCTCTCCTTCTGGTCCAGGAAGGTGCTGGGAAACTCCTGAGCTGATCTACACCCAAAGAGGAGAGCTCAGATCAGGTGAGCTCTGTCCCCTGGTCACAGGTGCTCTGATTCACAGACATGGGCCTGCTGCCCCAGACAGGTGGTCCTGAGAGGGCATGTGCACCCCTAAGAGGGGTCCAGGGGCCCCCGGACAGAACACCATCCCCTTTTCGATGGTGTCCTTCAACGAGGAGTGAACATAAAGTACAAGCAATGAGAAGGTTAGGAGCCCCAAGACAGGCTGGGCCACTGAGAAGTTAAACACATGCTGAAGACTGGGTATGACAAGTTTAAGGACAACAAAAAAAGCACAGTTTTTTTTTTTTACCATCACTGACATGTCTCACAAAAACAGTGCAGACTAGCCTGGCTGCCTTTGCAGGACTTGGCAATGATTCAAGACGGGTTGAAAAAGAAGGACCATGTTTTGTAATTTGTTTCTGAGGTCTCCAGGAGAAGGTTTGAAATCTACACTCTGGTAATAAGCAAGCAATTCAGGGCCAATATAGATCTAATCTTAAATTATTATTTTCTATGTTACTTAACTACATGGAAAGTAAGCAAAAAAAAAAAAAAAGGTTAATTCTAACTTGGACCCAAACTGTATCAAAACCCACTGCCACCGGCCACTTCTGCCAGGACTTGAGGAAAAATCAACTTCTATTGTGATTGCTCTTCTCTACCCTTTTAGGAGTTGAAAAGTGTAAATCTTACGTCCAGAAGTGCCATTTTATAAGATAGCACTTGGGGCTGTGATTCTTTCTCTTTCTCAGTGAAACCTTGACCCTCAAATCTACCACAGTGTTTTGCAGAACAAGTTATACTGGAATCAACTTTCCAAACTATTGGACACTGAGACAATAAAAAAGAAGACTTAAAGTTAAGAAATGGATAAACATGATAGAATCGGCAAGAGTGAATCGTGTAAGTCCATGCATCATGTTGGGCAACCCAGAACAGATGAAGAGCTGCATTTGCTTTGAGAGAGTTGACCAAAGCATCGCTAGGCTTCCACTTGCCATTGGTATCTCTTCCCATGCCCTTCTACTAGTTTCCGGACAGATGAGGTCTAGGGAGTGGGGTAGTAAAATATCTATTTCATGCTAATCATTGGAAGGCAACCAGATTTGGAAAAATTCATTAACAAATATGAAAGGTTAAACAATTTAGGGACTCAAGTATACGTCCCTCCTGAATATCACCTTGGATACCTGACAAGCTCAGTTACTTAGAATCACAGAGCAGATAAATTCAAGCTAGGTGTCTATAAGGCATCTCCTTGAACTGAGAAGATGGGTGGTTACAGAGCCTTGGTACTGAATCCTACCATAAACACAGGTGTAATAAGGCAGGAGTCAGTGAGAAGGGTCCATCCAATGAGCCCCCTCATTGCCTGCAGTGTGCACACTAACAGAGGCAAGAGCTTGGAGACAGGCTGATTGGCACGGAATGACTGATGTTAACTCCTGTGGGTTGAATGGTGTCCTCCCGAAATTCATATATTGAAGTCTTAACCATCAGTATCTCAGCATGCAACTAAATTTGAAAATGGGGTCACTGCAGATGTAAATAGTTATTAATATCATGAGATCCTTAGGTTAGGCCCAAATCCAATATGATTAGTGTCCTTATTAAAGGGGGACATTTGGACACTGAAACAAATACACACAAATGCCAGGTGAAGATGAAGGCAAAGACGGAAGTGATGCTTCCACAGGCTAAGAAATCATCTTGTAAACACCTTGATATTAGACTTGGCTAGCCTCCAGAACTATGAGACTGGTGGCAATAAAAGCAATAACAACAACAATAATGCCTAGCTAGTATTTCTTTTGCACTTTACATTATATTCTGAGCTATTTACATGTGTTTTATTTATTAATTATTATGGAGCCCCAGTGAGATAGAGGATAAAATATTACATATTAAGAAACCGAGTTTCAAAGAGGACAAGTTGTGTAAGGCCACTAAGCCAGCAAGGGTGAACAGCCAGGTTTGAACTTCTGCCCAGGAGACCCACAAGTGCCTGAGCTCTCCATGGCACTACAGGACCCCTGGATGCTTTGTTTCTAAACTTCAATGCATTTGCTTTCCACCCAAGAATGGGCTCTTCTAAGGCCTTCTAGAAAGTGCTCACTTAGGTATGTGAAAGAAATTGCTTATGATATACAACTAAGAGATATGGCCACTAGAGATGAAAACAGTCTTCAGATACTAAGATGGTTTTCAGTCTTCCTCAGAGTTACTGAAAGCAAATGCTCAATTTTACTCTTTCATCTGAAAACAAAATAATAATCCTCATTCCAAGGAACAAGTCAACCCACCTTGATTCTGGGTAATATGGCCTTAATCATGACTTGACACTTCATAAAAGATGTTAGGTTGATGGGAAAGATATAATTGTCACCCATATCAGGCAAAATACGGTACATCAGACTATAACATTATGCATATACCACAGTTCCAATCAATCCCAAAAGAAAGAAATGATTCAGATCATTAACAATGGTTATTCATGGCTGATATAGTGAGCAATCACTGTTTATTTTTTTTTTATCCCTCTGAATGTTCCAATTTCCTTAAAATGAGCACATATGTCTTTTTTAACCAGAAAAATAGATTATCACCAGGTACTGTAGGCCCTGCCAAATATCTCAGCACAGCAAAATGGTTACCTCCCTGAATTTCAGTGGCTAAACCTTTCCTGGTCTCATCAATATTCCTGTAACACATTTTATCCTTAACAGTTACATTTCTGCCCTTTTCCATCATTTTCAAAACATTTTGTCTCCTTTGTCTCTGTTTTTATTAGTGTGGGCATATAGTATATTATGATTGAATGTACTAAAGGAGATTTGTGGCTTTGATTTCATTTTTGGTGAGCGAGTAAAAACAAAACTGATGATTTTTCCTTATGCATAAAGTATCTTTTATGGTGCAGTTGGTTTTCAAGTATTCTCAAGTTCCACTCCAAACCCCACCCATGTGCTGAAGTTTATGAGAAAAGGAATTATCTGAAAGCTCTGAATAGAATAAAGTTACTGAGTAAGAAGGGGTTTTCTGACCATCTAGTCCAACTTTCTTTACAACTGAGGGGATAGATACCAGAATGACTCGTCCACAGTCATTCAATCACCCCAGGCTACAAATCCAGTCAGATCAGATATAAATGAGGGGCCCACAAGGTATTGTAGTAGGTAATAGTCATCTAATTGGATGAAAACTTATTTTATTAGCTGATACCAAGGTTCTTCCTAAGGAAGAAATCGTTTGCCTTAGGAAAACGCCTTGGAAACCTGCTTAGGGCTAAAGTTGAAGACTTAAGACAACAGGAGAGAGAACTATCCTGCTCTGTGTGAGAAATGAGCATGGTTTTAGTGTGGAAACTAGAGCCCATTCAGTTGAAATAGCCAAGGGGATTTTAAGAACAGAGATGTCCAATATTTGATTTTATGTTGTTCCAACAGTGGAACAACTGTTAATGTAAGCTACAGAGTGAACAAAAATTTACTAGAATCAGGAAATCATGGGAAATATCAACCACTAATTAATTACAGAAATATGGGGGACGACACTGAACTTGCCATAGGGCAAATAATGGAGTTTTGATACAGCTGTCTCTACATTTTTGGATACAGGTTGTCCCCAACGATCATATGAGGTGTACAGTATAATAGCTATCAGTGATTATACAGCTTTTAATGCAACAGGTGCTGCCATAGCAACTTTTCATCTATTATTTATAATACTTAGACCATCTCTACAAAGTAGGTGCTATTATCCCTTATTTTTAGATTATGACATACAGGTTCAAAGAAGTACATAATTAGATGCAAATGTTGCCTTCTCCATGTACTCACAGGGTAATCTTGAACAGGTCATGTAATCTCTGAGCATTTGTTTTCTCACTTATGTAATGGGGATAATAAGTACCTGAAGATTTAACATGTAACCTACTATGAAAATCACCTAACACAATGTCTTAATATAAAGAATGCTCAATAAATGGACTAATAATGGACAATAGGACAAACTAAACAAGTTTGTAAATGTTTCTTAAAATAGAATGGGGCATAGTTAACAGAACTAAAATACAATACAGTCTCTATTTATTCTTATTGACATGATTGATGAAAAAGTTACATGAAATAGCCCATTATAACCTGACACCAACACATTTTCTCCCATTTCTAAAATTTAATTTGATATAGACTGGAATTACAAAAAGCTTCATTATATTTTATATTTTTACATCCCTCTCTTAGTTCCTCTTATTTTCAATCTCCTTCCCTGTTCTTCCTTAAAAGGTTTTTGACATTAGACAATGGTTTCAAATAAAGTGAATATTATTTCATAACTCAAAGCAGGTTCCCTGGACTGTAGCCCTTGTGGAAAGATGTGAGGTTTATGTTCTTTACAGCTGCAGTGTAAGGTCCTTGAAAGTAGGATTTTGGTTTTGTGCATTGATATCTCTCAAGTGCATAGAATGGTGCTAGACGTGTAGGAGACCTTCAAAGAGTATTTATAGAATGAGTGAAAAAGTTTCTAAAAAATTCAATGTATCAATTCTTCTTTTGTTATACCATGGAATTGTACTGCTGGCAATAGGGCTCTAAAATAAGTTTTTGCTGGCAGAGCTCAACAGTGGTTTGTAGTGGAGCCTCTAGGGGTGATGGGAAACAGGATGCTCCTCCATAGGGAGAAAACACCGCCTGCTCAAGAGCTGGTCCCAAACACACGCAGTGAACATCATAATCTCTAAGGTATTAGTGACCAACTGCAGCTCTGTTTCCTGGATGAGGAAAGTGAGCTGTAGCAAGAAAGTTATAGAATGAAGTACAGAAGTCCTTATATCATTTGTGGTTTTCAGACCTGTTGACCAAAAAGACCCTGTTTATTTCAACAATTGTTTGAACTGTCTGACATTTAATAGCCTGGTTACTTTATCAGCTCATGGGAAAGAACAAAGCTTGAATTCTGATTCACCTTTTCTTCTTTCTTTATTCCATACCCTACTTCCTTCTTCTTCCTCTTTTTTTTTTTTTTTGTAATCCAGTAATTCTCCCCAGAGACTAATTTAACTTTATGGATTTCTAAATTAGAAGGGTTTACTGAAGACTTTCTTTGAAGACTCTGTGCAGGCTAGCTGTGGCACTCTGACAATAACAATTTGAATTTAGTGTCATTCACGGGGAATGCTTAAGAAGCTGGCAACCCCAACATCTCTGCTATCTGCTGTGTTAAAATTTAAAGAACCCTCACTACTGCTTTTGCAGCCCCTGAAGTAGACACCCCGACCTTGAACTCTGACTTTCCAACTCCCTCTGCTCACTTTGGAGAAAGAAATGCTGTTCCCAGAATTGCTTTTTTAGAGAAGTCAGTTGTCTTAATAACTTTTGATAAAAACCCAACAAGTCTTGCTTACTCTCACATAGGTTTTAGCGGAGGTAACCTGGGAGAGACTACGGCACCATAAAATCTCAGCACCAGTAAGAAAACGTCCTTGGACGGACAATATCCTATGCCATTGTTAAGAGGTTTAGTAGGAAAACTGGAGTCTCCTTGACTCGATCAGGCAGCTACAGGGGCGTTCCCAGAACCCCCATCAGAAGATTGTTGGATTAACACTGGAGTCAACCAGTCTCACAGATGATCTCTGGGGACTAGAAAGCTAAAAATATATCCCTAAGACACTGATACTTTATAGAGAACAGACGGGAAGATCTGCAAGTTTTGCCATATAAACATCTGTGAGATTATAATGAATTTTAGAAACGGTACACATATAGATGATATTACAAGGATTTGTAGGTAAGAAATAAAGCATATCAGCTTCTAAGTCCAATCTCCTCCAAATCTTTTTCTCTTCTCTGTTTTTCATCAATCAGTTGAGGTCACACAGCTGTGATTCAGACTCTGGTGACACAGATGAATCAGAGATGGCACGGGAGTCCAGAATTCTTGGCCAGCCTTACAACAGATTGTTCATCTATCAACCAGAAATGATGCCGTTCTCTGATTCAGCTATGGTGGGCCCAACTGTGGGCTAGTCTATTTTGGAATCATTCCTGTTACTTAGGAAGAAACTTTTATCATTTTGCTGTTTCTCCACTTAATACCTATTGAAAAAAAATCAATAATAAGAAAAGTGTCCATAATTCTTCAAGTGTTCCCCCAAATGCCTGGGTGCTACCATGTTATTTTCCATTAAATAGCTTTGTATATGAAACACTTCTCTCAGTTCAGGTTGAAAAAATAACATCTGATGTACACAGAAAAAAAAAGTAAAATTGGTGTTATAAATTATTAAATATTTTATTGAGCCCCAACTTTAGACATTGGTTTTCTTACTAGCCATGTACTAGGTCCTGGGTATCTCTCAAGCAGGCTTCCAATTAATTTTAATTCACTTTCACTTAAAAAATTATTGGTTAAGAGTTGCACTTTAGAGTTTACCTGTCTAGAGTCCATTAGCAGTTGAACCACTTATTTGTTAGAAATATTTGTGCCTTAGAAAAGTTGTTTAACTTTGAAGAATCACTTTCCTCATCTCTAAAAAGAAGAGAATAATATTTTACTGGTTGGCTATGAGAAATAAATGAGATAATGTACATCAAATGCTTAGTCCCCAAGGTAAATGGCAGTAGGCCTAACAGTTTCATGTTAGAGGCCTAGGACTTGACTTAGAAAATGAGGCTCACAGCTCAGAATAGATCAAGCATTGAGAATCAAATAAGTGCTGGATATTCATGTTTAGAGCAGCAGTGTTTGTAGAGGACTGCCAGCTCTCATCCAGCAGTTAGGAGAAGCAAGTCCACTTCTGGATGGAAGTGGGTGACAGGGGAGGAGCTGAAAGAGTCAGTTGTATGTTGTGGGAGTACAGTGCTGGTAAGGAAAAGCCAATCCTTCATTTCATTTCCTTGTAGAAGAGAGGACAGTAGTATTTCCCCTCATTTAAGTCAATTGAGAGGTGCCTCCAGATTTGGGGGAGCAGTAATATGGCACCCCACATGCTTTCTGTCTAGCTGCCAGCTTGGCTACCTTAAATTTTCTTCTAATATAGGGGTAACAGTATTGGAGAGAAACATGGATATTTCTAAGTGGGAAAAAGGGGTTCTGTAGGACCACATATACTAAACGGGAAGGAGGAGCTCATAGGTCAGATGAAAACAGAGGACCAGTGATGCTGGGAGATCAAAGGGAGCACTGGGGTCCCTTGGAGGAAGAGAGGGAGTTTCCCAAGGAATTAGTAATGAATGCTCAGAGAGAAGATGGCTTTGAATAGAATATGAAAGTGAATCTCTTAAATGAATGACTGAATAATAAGAAAAAAATAAAGCCATTTAATAACTGTCATGAAACAGAATGTGTAACATTTTAAGCATTTGTGAGGGCCAAATAGGATCAATCTATTTATAGAGCATCCCATCCAACAGCAGCAGACTATACATTTTTCTCAAGTGCACATGGAACATTCTCCAGGATTGACCACATGCTGGGCCACAAGGTAAGCCTTGGCAATTTTAAGAAAATTGAAATCATATCAAGCATCTTTTCTGATCACATGCTATGAGATTAAAAATAAAGTACAAGGAAAAAACCCTAAGAAACACAAACATGTGGTGGCTAAATAAAATGCTACTAAGCAGCCACTGGATCACTAAATAAATCAAAAAAGAAATTTAAAAAATTACCTACAGACAAATGAAAATGAAAGCACAATGGTCTAAAACTTATGGGATGTGGCAAGAGCAGTTCTAAGAGGGAAGTTTAGAGCAATACAATCTTACCTCAAGAAAAAGAAAAATCTCAAATAAACAACCTAACCTTGCACCTTAATAAGTAGAGAAAGAAAAACAAACAAACAAACAAATCTAAAGTTAGTAGAAGGAAGGAAATCATGAAGATTAGAGCAGAACAAATGAAATAGAGACAAAGAAAACAATTATATAGATAAATGAAACTAAAAGCTGGTTCTTTGAAAAGATAAAATCAATATATCTTTAGCCAGACTCATCAAGAAAAAAAGGGAGAAGACTCAAATCAGTAAAATTAGAAATAAAAATGAAGTTACAACTGACTCCACAGAAATACCAAGGCTCACAAGAGACTACTATGAACAACTATATGCCAATAAAATGGACAATGTGGAAGAAATGGACAAATTCTTAGTAAGTTACAGTCTCCCTAGACTGAACCTGGAAGAAATAGAGAATATGAACAGACCAATCACAAGTACTGAAATTGAAACCATGACTAAAAACCTCCCAAAAAACAGAAGTCCAGGGCCTGATGGCTTCACAGGTGAATTTTATCAAATATTTAGAGAAGGGTTAATGCCTATCCTTTTGAAAATGTTCCAAAAATTCAGACAGGAAGGAAAACATCCCAACTCATTTTATGAGGCCACCATCACCCGAATACCAAAACCAGATGAAGATACTACAAAAAAAGAAAATTACAGGTCAGCATCACTGAGGAACAGAGACAAAAATCTTCAACAAAATATTAGCAATCCATATCCAACAATACATTAAAAAGATCAGACACCATGAACAAGTGGGATTGATCCCAGTGATACAAGGACTTGTCAACATTTTCAAATCAATCAATGCAATACATCATATCAAAAACTGAAGGATAAAAACCATATGATCATCTCAATAGATGCAGAAAAAGCTTTTGACAGAATTTAGCACACATTTATCACAAAAACTCTCCAGAAAGTGGGCACAGAGAGTACATACCTTAACATAACAAAGGCCATATATGATAAACCAACAGCTTGCATCATACTCAATGATGAAACACTGAAAACATTCCCTTTAAGATCAGGAATAAGAGAAGGATGTCCACTCTTACCATGTTTTATATAACATAGGTTTGGAAGTCCTAACTTCAGCAATCAGAGAAGCAAAAGAAGTAAAGGGAAACCAAATTGGAAAAGAAGAAGTTAAACTCTCACTGTTTGCAGATGACATGATACTATATGTAGAAGATCCTGAAGATGCTGCCAAAAAACTATTAGAGCTAATCAATGAATTTGGTAAAGTTACAGGTTACAAAATTAATCTGTAGAAATATGTTGCATTTCTATACACTAACAATGAAAGATCAGAAAGAGAAATTCAAGAAACAATTCCATTTACCATTGCATGAAAAAGAATATAGTACCTAGGAATAAACATACCAAAGGAGACAAAAGATTGCAATCTGAAAACTGTAAAAAGCTGATGAAAGAAATTGAAGAAAAAATAAACACATCAAAAGATTTACCATGTTTGTGGTTTGGAAGAATCAATATTGTCAAAAGGACTATACTACTAAGGCAATCTACAGATTCAATGGTATCCCAAATTACCAATGGTGTTTCTCATAGAACTAGAACAAAAAAAATCTCAAAATTTGTATGGAGACACAGAAGACCCTGAATAACCAAAAAAATCTTGAAAAAGAAAAAATGAAGCTGGAGGAATTGGCTCCCTGACTTCAGACTATACTACAAAGCTACAGTCATCAAAACAATATGGTACTGACCCCAAAATAGAAATACAGATCAATGGAAAAGGATAGAAAACCCAGAAATAAGCCCATGCACCTGTAGTCAATTAATCTATGACAAAGGAGGTAAGACTACACAATGCTGGAAAGACAGTCTCTTCAACAAATGGTTCTGGGAAAACTGGACATCCACATGCAATAAAATGAAATTAGATCATTCCTTAGCTCCACACAAAAGTAAGCTCAAAACAGATTAAAGGTCTATATGTGAGACCAGACACTGTAAAAATCCTAGAGGAAAACACAGGCATGACACTCTCTGACATAAACCGCAGCAACATCTTTTTTGATTCATCTTCCAGAATGATGAAAATTAAAGCAAAAATAAACAAATGTGGCCTACTTAAACTCAAAAGCTTTTGCATAGCAAAGGAAATAATAAACAAAACAAAAAGACAACCCATAGATTGGGTGAAAATATGTGCAAATGATATGACCAATAAGGGATTAGTCTCCAAAATTTACAAACAGCTTATGATCCTTAATAGCATCAAAACAAACAACCAACTCAAAAAAGGGGCAGAAGACCTGATTAAACATTTCTTCAAAGCAGACATACTACAGATGGCCAGTAGGCACATGAAAAGATGTTCAACATTGCTAGTTATTACAGAAATGTAAATCAAATCTACTGTGAGATATCAGCTCACACTGGTCAGAATGGCCAAAATCAAAAAATCCACAAACAACAAATGATGGAGAGGGTATGGAGAGAAGGGAACCCTCCTGTACTATTGGTGGGTATGTAAGTTGGTACAGTCATTTTGGAGAAGAGTATGGTGATTCCTTAAAAAAACTAAAAATAGAGCTACTATTTGGCCTTATAATCCCACTCCTGGGCATATATCCAGAGAAAAACATGGTCTGTAAAGATACATGTACCCCAATGTCATTGTGGCACTGTTTACAATCACCAAAACATGGAAGCAACCAAAATATCCATCAACAGAGGAATGGATAAAGATGTGGTACATCCATACAATGAAATAATACTCAGCCATTAAAAAGAATGAAATAAGGCCCTTTGCAGCACATGGATGAACCTGGAGAGTGTCATACTGAATGAAGTAAGTCCCAGAAGCAGAAATATAATATGACATCCTTACATGTGGAATCTAAAAAGAAATGATACAAGTGAAAATAAAAGTAATTCAATCATGTCTGACTCTTTGTGACCCCATGGACTGTATCCTCCAGGCCAGAATACTGGAGTGGGTAGCCATTCCCTTCTCCAGGGGATCTTCTCAACCCAGGGATTGAACCCAGATACAAATGAATTTACTTATAAAACAGAAAGAGATTAACAGACTTAGAAAATGAACTTATGGTTGCTGGAGGAAGTGATGGGAGCTTTGAGAAGGTCACATATACACTGCTACATGTAAAACTGATAACTGACAAGCATCTACAGTACAGCACATGGGACTCTGCTCAATGTTATGTGCCAGCCTTGATGGAGTTTGGGGGAGAATGGGTACATATGTATGCATGGCTGAGTCCCTCTGCTGTTCACCTGAAACTACCACAACTTTGTTAATTGGCTATACCCCAATGCAAAATGTTTTTGGTGTTAAAAATAATAAAAATTAAAAAAGGATCAGTCTAAAATATTGGTATGTTTCCTCTGATTTTGTGATGTGTATTGTCTTCATGAAATTTCTATAGGCTTAGACCAGTGTTTCTCAATCTTAAATTTTCTTTTGTCCTCATAGAAGCCTTTTTAGTTTTCCCTCCCTTATGAAATTTTAATACCCAGCTATACTGTATATCGGAGAAGGCAATGGCACCCCACTCCAGTATTCTTGCCTGGAAAATCCCATGGACAGAGGAGCCTGGAAGGCTGCAGTCCATGGGGTCGCTGAGGGTCGGACATGACTGAGCGACTTCACTTTCACTTTTCACTTTCATGCATTGGAGAAGGAAATGGCAACGCACTCCAGTGTTCTTGCCTGGAGAATCCCAGGGACGGGGGAGCCTGGTGGGCTGCCATCTATGGGGTTGCACAGAGTCGGACACGACTGAGGTGACTTAGCAGCAGCAGCAGCATACTGTATATCTTTTAATGTACTCTCTGTATATCTGTATTTTATACATGATAAGACTTAGATTTTTTTGCCCCTCATGAACCAATTTTCACTCTGGGGGCAACATTATCTCAGTTGAGAATGCATGAGTTACATTGATAGAAGACAAGTTTCCAGCCAGAAAATGGGCCTGGGTTTCCTCATCTCTATAATTGAGGTCAATTCAATTTAACTAATATGTTTCATGTTCTAGGCACTGTTCCAGGTCTAGGATACAAAAATGAGAGAGACATGGCTACTATTTTTAAGGAGATGGTTGCTGGGTGTGCTACACAGAGCATTTCCAACATGTAATATCTGTGCCTTCTAAAGCAAGATCTAAGATGGGCATGCTGCTGCTGCTAAGTTGCTTCAGTCGTGTCCGACTCTGAGCGACCCCATAGACGGCAGCCCAGCAGGCTGCCTCCTCCCTGGGATTCTCCAGGAAAGAACACTGGAGTGGATTGCCATTTCCTTCTCCAGTGCATGAAAGTGAAAAGTGAAAGTGAAGTTGCTCAGTTGTGTCCGACTCTTCAGGACCCCATGGACTGCAGCCTACCAGGCTCCTCCGTCCATGGGATTTTCCAGGCAAGAGTACTGGAGTGGGCATGCTAGCTTTCCTTTAATGGTGACTTTAAATATTTTGTTATTTTGTTTTATTAAAAAATTTATTCTGAAATAAAAATTTTAAAGTTTATTTTTGATTGAAAAAAGACTTCTCAAAATGCTAGCATTGAAAGAACCCTAGAGATCATCTACCACATCCATACTACTTGGGTCCTCAGACACATACAGAAATGTTGTTGCTGCTGCCTACTACACAGGCTGCAATTATTCACCTGGTGCCATGGTTTTAGCCCCAACTCTGTTGCCAGTGAACTAAGTGACCATAGTTGAATTACTGACCCTTTCTGGGTCTTGACCGATAAAATTCAGAGGTTAAGCTAGAGAACTTCCCAAAGCTTCTTTCAATAAGAACATTTTATGAGTCTAAAATTTTTTGTATGTGCATGACAAAGTTGTGCCACTATTCAAAGTAAAAGCTTAATGTAATGGTTTATTTCATAAGATAGTACAATATCTTCACTTTGGGAATGAAAACTACAATAAGCCAACATGTTAGCCAACAATACTGAGTCTTCATTTCATTCCTCACATATTTTCCTAGATCAGTTGAAATCATTATCTTAGTTCTGTCAGTATTTTTGGGTGCTTGCTTTCTCTACCTTCAAAAAGCACAAATGAAGTCCTACCTCAACTGATTTCTTAATTATGTTTGAACTTTGATTTTGAATATACTGCCTAACACTTTTCCAAACTTAATGATTAGCAATTTACACTACTAACAACATTATATTGAACTGCCATTATTGGAAAATTATTGGCAATAACCTGTTCTGCTCCCTTCTGGATCTCATTTACCTTTGTGATACTCCTTAACATCTTCTTTCTGTTTATAGGATTCAGGCCAAGACTGGATATTTCTTTGTCGTGATTTAGCACTGAATCATTCTGATTATTCTCTGATGTGTGTTCTTAGACTCAGAATGTCCTACTATATCATTTTAGGCAGAAATGCACATAACTGCATTCCCTAGTGAAATTTCATCATTATTTTATATGAAGCCAAAATAACATCATCACCATAAAATATACTTCATAATAATCTTACTTGCTTTACTTTCTGAGCCGTCAAAGATCATACAGATGGTTTGGTGAAAAGCCTACATTGACTCCCAGAGAGTACTCATCACATTTCTATTTGATAATAATTTTAAGCTTTCATTCCTAATCATTTTTTAGAAATTAAAACAGTTTTGTTTTGAGAAGTGGGATACAAACAATTTTCTCCAGATAAGAGGATGGTGCGCCTTTCCTGGGAGGTGGAAGGAAAGATTCATCACAGCCTATCAAAGTATTTTCTGTGGATTAATGCTGGTTTAGGATACTGTAAGGAATGGAAGAGAAAGTTGACAGCACCATCAAAGGAAAACCAATGTCCTAAGGCAGTGATGTCTAAAGAATTTTCTGTGATGTTGGAAGTGTCCTATCTGCACTATAAATTACAGTAGCTATTGCATGCTTAAAATGTGGCTACTGTGATTAAGGAAATGAGTTTTAAGTTTAATTTTTGTTAATTTAAAGACCCACTCATGGCCTAGGAGCTACTGTATTCATAGCACAGTCCCAGGAAGTAATATGACCAGAACTGGGGCCCAGAGACTTGTTAAAAGTTGAAAATACATCTCTGATCGACTATTTCATAAATCTGTTCCTGGGGGATATTTTACCACATCTTTATAATGCAGGACAATCACTGAACCTTCTTCTTAGGGCTCTCGTGGTGAGCCAAATAGGTAATACTTCAAAACCCTGGGCATGTTGCCTTTGACATTACACTTGTTACACATATTAGGTATTATTTTATTCATTTTTAAAAGACATTCGATTTTTTAAAAAATATGATTTAAACACTGAGTCAGGATGCTAAAATAATGTATGTAGAACCTGAGGGAAGTCCTCCCCCCCAAAATTGGAGTTCTCCTCCATTTTTCTCTCAGAAGAAACACCTTCAGTTCTATAAGAACTGAGGAGGCAGAAATGTCCTTCCTGAGCAAACTTTGGGTATCGGGGCCTTAGCTTCCTTGCATGCATGTTAAGTCACTTCACTCACGTCCAGCTTTTTGCGACCCCATGAACCATAGCTCACCAGACTCCTCTGTCCATAGAATTCTCCAGGCAAGAATACTGGAGTGGGTTGCCATGCCCTCCTCCACAGGATCTTCCCAACCCAGGGATTGAATCTGCATCTCTTACATCTCCAGCATTGGCAGGCCGGCTCTCCACCACTCGTACTGCCTAGGAAGCCCCTAAGCTTCCTTAAGTTAGTATTATTTCTTCTGAACACTCTGTGCTTCTTCTCAACATTTTCCTTTCTTTCTATTTCATTTTGTGTTACTGTTAAAAATTTAAAATGTGGAAATTCTTCATAGAACACTTTGCTGGAAATGTTCAAATTTCTTCTGGTTTTAACTACATGTTCCCTGTTAAGAATTTGAGGAAATGATTAGATTTTTAGAGAAACCATCAAAAGTCAGTTTGATAAACAACAACCCCCTCCGTGGGTTCATTTTGGGAAGAGCTTGTGTTTGTACCCATTGATTTGTGCTGTCAATTCTTTCCAGCCTCCTCAAAGAATTAAAGCAGTCACTGGGTGTTCACTTGTATGAATAGAGATGTTCTTAGAATCGTGTGACAATTGGGAAGGGCAAATTTACCTTCTTACTGACCATCATGACTCAGCTATCTTTCATTTGATGCTTTTGAATATGCACTATGTAATTTCATAAACCTTGTCTTTGGAAGCTGTAGGGGGATCTAAGGGGCATTTAAGTAACTGAATTGTTTTGAGTGTCAATGAAAGCTTTTCTAGCATCTATGTTAATGGTAGTTAAATTCATAATCAGTGATATGACAATCAATACCTCATGTTGACCCAATATACATTATTTCTTTTCCTCTTAAGAGTCAGAATAATAAGAAACAGCTTTCTCTTTATCTTGGGCTTCTTTTTTGCTTTCCATTTTTGTCTGCTGTCAATGTAAATGGAAAAGGATGTTTGGGGTTTTCTCCCCCTTTCTTCCAGAATTAAAGCCGACTTCTTTATTCTGCATCCTGCTCCAAATTGTACAGGGTCTGATGTCTACTACGGTTGTGCCCATCTCCTTTTAGTAACGTGTGAACAGATGTGTCCTGACTCCTCATTTGGAGCTTGGTATACCCAATGCCCAGCTATGCTTTTGTAGATGTAAGCTCATAAGCAGGGTTGCCAGAGTATCGTGAGCAATAAAAAAAAAAAAAAAAAGAGAAAGAAAACCTGTTGTGTCTGGCTGAACACGCTGTCCTTCTGCAGAAGATAATTTATAGTTTGTTTTCTTTTTCTTGCTGAACTGCCATGCTCTACCTTTTGACCTCTTTTTTTATGGGAATGTGGGCAGTTCATACCATTCTCTATTTTCCTAATGATTCTCACTGATAATGAGAAAATGAGATTCAGATATAAATTAATTAAAGATTTTTATTAAATTTCAATCCCAGAACATTTTAATAGATGAACTATCTCAATAGTTTTTGTTTTAATTTGTGAAACACAAGGCTTCTTGAATCACGAGTCCTAATATTTTCCTAGGAATGAGGCCACGTTACAATCTTAATTAGTCCCTTAAACTTTACAGACATTATTTTATTTTTATGTCTGATGCCAGTTTAGCACAGAGTACGTTTGCAGTAATTTTCCTTTGGGATTCTATTTTTAATCTTTGAGGTTAGACTTAGAGGTTTATGGAGAATGTGTACAGGGGAGGGTAACTGTTATATCAATCATATTTAATCAGTCCATTTATTCTGAATTTCTTGCATACAGAAAAGTGAAGTAAGCCAGAAAGAAAAACACCAATACAGTATACTAACGCATATATATGGAATTTAGAAAGATGGTAACAATAACCCTGTGTACGAGACAGCAAAAGAGACACTGATGTATAGAACAGTCTTATGGACTCTGTGGGAGAGGGAGAGGGTGGGAAGATTTGGGAGAATGGCATTGAAACATGTAAAATATCATGTATGAAACGAGTTGCCAGTCCAGGTTCGATGCACGATACTGGATGCTTGGGGCTAGTGCACTGGGACGACCCAGAGGGAGGGTATGGGGAGGGAGGAGGGAGGAGGGTTCAGGATGGGGAACACATGTATACCTGTGGTGGATTCATTTTGATATTTGGCAAAACTAATACAATTATGTAAAGTTTAAAAATAAAATAAAAAAAACAACTAAAATAAGAATTATTACTAAAATCATTTTTTAAAATAATACATACATTTGACTGTGGAATACACAATAAAGAACTAATTTATTATTAATATTACAAGAATGCTGTTCACTTTGCTACACTTAGATATTTTTCAATAAGATGTGGTGTGTTTTCATTAAATAATATAGATTAGCTTATTTTCACTTGTCACTTCAAAATTGTTAAAATACAAGATAGGAAAGAGGCCTTTGTCTTGTAAGTAAGACTTTCTTGCTTTTTCAAGACAATTCAGACTAGTGCTAGCTTCCTGAGGCTGTCCCGATGGGATATTTATATAAATCAGTTTGACTCTATTAATACACTGTATTGATCTACAATTCATCTAATTGTTGAAAGGATATTAATGGATTCCATTAGTCCATTTTCTAATTTCCACATGTTCTGAGGACAATAAATCTTTAGTTCTTTTACTTGTAAGAAAGAGCTAATTCTAATAGAACCAGATGAAAATAGGACAAAGGATATATCTCGTAAAATTCATTAGCACAAGTAAGATCTATTAAAATATTCTTAAAGTTGCTTTTTTAGAGATGTCAATTCCTTACAAAAACTACTCATAGCAGCATATTTACAAATTTGAGTTTGGGATAGTTGCACAATATCTTGCTGTGACTCTATGGGTTACCATCTAAGGAAGAATAGAACCTGTGCATAACCCCTAATCCCAGATGACCACCAGCACTCTTTCTTGTGATTATTATACTTATTTCAAGGAGTGTTGCCACTAAAACAATGAGGCCTGCTTCTCAGGATTGTCTGTGTGCCTGCTCAGTCACTTTAGTCATGTCTGACTTTGCAATCCTAGGGACTGTAGCCCACCAGGTTCCTCTGTCCATGGGATTCTCCAGGCAAGAATACTGGAGTGGATTGTCATGCCTTCCTCCAGGGGATCTTCAAAACCCAGGGACTGAACCCATGTCTCCTGTGTCTCTTGCTTTGCAGGCATATTCTTTACCCACTGAGCCACCTGGGAAGCCCACTTACCGGGATTATTATAAGCAGAAAAGAAAATGTTTCTTTTATGACCAGCGCAGTGCCTAGGACCTTCAATAAACAATGAATGTACAATAGCTATTATTGTTACTGGGGCTACTTCATCACCTCTGGTCATTTAAACAACACGGGGAGGGGGGCTGCTTCCTAGGTGGCACTAGTGGTAAAGAACTCGGCTGCCAATGCAGGAGATGTAAGAGAAGCGAGTTTGATCCCTGGGTTGGGAAGATCCCCTGGAGGAGGGCATGGCAATCCATTTCAGTATTCATGCTTAGAGAATCCTGTGGACAAAGGAACTTGCCAGACTATGGTCCGTAGGGTCACAAAGAGACGAATGTGACTGAAGCTTATCATGCACACACCACATGAGTTGTAAACTAGTGCTTTTTATCACCCTTCTTTCACAGTATTATCTCAGCTGTTTATCTTAAAACAATAAACAATGGGAAACCAAATATAGACTTGAAGAACACTAGAGTAGAACGGATGGAATCCGGGGCTACACAATGCTTATGATATCTACGCCAAATAAAATTACCTGGAAACTTATAAGTGTACAGTGTTGGACTTAGAATGTTGGACAGGCAATGAGAGGTGACCCAGTCAATGCCCTTATGATCCAGAAAAGGAAAGACATTCTAGGAAAGAGAAAGAACTTGCTAAAGGTTCCAAAACCATTGAGTTTAATAAGCCAAGGAGTATAGCTGAGATGTTTTCATGTCAACAGACATATATTCTTTCCAGCATATCACAATGCTTCCAGGTTAGTAAACACTAGTTTGAGAACCATACTTATTTGTGTGACTTTAGTGAATATTTATTGAGTACCTGCCGTATGCAAAATACTGTGCTTGGTGTTGTGGAAAATGTAAGGATAAATAAGAACTTGGCATTGAAAATAATATGTATATACATATATAAAAACACCTTCCTATATATAAATTTGCATCCCATATAACACCTGAGGCGCCATATGGTCTAATCTTTATGTGGTACAACATATAAAGGAACAGCAGTGTTTACTGGCTCTTTCTTTGAAGAAAACTTAAATTTTAAAGATTCGTTGAAGGAGTTTTAGACAGCCCACATGTACATTAGAAACCTTTCCCGCTTTCCAGATCTCCCACTCCTGATAGGCACTAAGCCTCTTCCCCTTTCTCTCATCCCAATGGTCACTTACACCACGTGCTCTCCCCTCATGACCACCTTCCTTACTATACACATTTTTCCTGAAAAAAGAGAGTAATTTTCATATCACCTGCTCTTTAAGGGGGATAAATACTAGCTCTCCTGTCTTCCTAATTTCTTATTAGAATGTTTGTAAACTTTATTTTCTTTTTTTAAACTTTACTGTGTTTTTTTAAAAAAAGGATGAAGCTTTGGCAACAGAAGATGAGAGATCTTTGGAAAGGCTGGATAACTGACTATTCCACGTATCATTATCAAGGGTGCTATTACCAAACAACACTCTGGTCATGACCTTGATTCACAAGTTGATGATAGATGGTCACATAATTTATAGCTGAGGTCAGCTGCTCTTCATCCCCCACCTCCTAAAGCTTTACGATTAAGCCAACAGAAAAAGGAAGATATGTGAATTACTACAATTTGTAATTTATTCTGGAGTGCTCAAATAGAGAACACAGTATTCTCTTCATTTCCTTTTATTTTAATTGAAGTATAATTGATGTGTAATATTATATCAGCGTCAGGTATACAAATAGTGATTTGACATTTATAGACATCATGCGTTGATCACCATGATAAGTCTAGTAACTACCTGTCACCACATACAAAGTTGTTATAATATTAATGACTATATTCCCCATGCTGCATCACATTCGCATGGCTTATTTATTTTATAACTAGAAGTTTGTCCTTAATTTCCTTCACCTATTTTGCCTAAAGCCCCAACCCTCTCCCTTTGGGTAACCACTAGTTTATTCTCTGTATCTATGAGTCTGTCTCAAACATAGTATTATCTTAACAGTTTGCACTAGGATTTCTCTTCCATGCAGGAAAAAAAATGTCATTTTTGAAAAGTTACTGATATTCTGGTTTGGGTTAGAAGATGTAATTCTAAGGGAACCAAATGTGAAAGATCATTTGTCTGGTAGGAAATAAGAGGAAGATTTGGTGATTTTGGAAGGTGGAGAAGATGAAGAATGGAAGAGGGGGTCAGGACCACTGAAGGAGTGTGATCAGAGTGTCCTTATGACCTACAGGTTCTTGAGTCATTTTATGTCCCCCTCAAGGTCATCTCACATTCCTTTATCAATAAAATAAATCATATCATGCCTCATGGATCTAAGACTTCAAGCAAGAAAGGATAGTTTCTCACCCCTAAAGACCATTGACCCTAATATGTGAACTAAGCTAAAATTAGATATCTGATTAGCTGTCTGCTACAGTAAAGATTTGATGCTTTTGAACTGTGGTGTTGGAGAAAACTCTTGAGAGTCTCTTGGACAGCTAGGAGATCCAACCAGTCCATCCTAGAGGAAATAAATTCTGAATATTCATTGGAAGGATTAATGCTGAAGCTGAAACTCCAACACTTTGGCCATCTGATGCAAAGAACTGACTCATTTGAAAAGACCCTGATGCTGGGAATGATTGAAGGTGGGAGGAGAAGTGGACAACAGAGGATGAGATGGTTGGATGGCATCACTGACTCGTAGGACATGAGTTTGAGTAAGCTCCAGGAGTTGGTGATGGACAGGGAAGCCTGGTGTACTGCAGTCCATGGGGTCACAAAGAGTTGGACACAAGTGAGTGACTGAACTAACAGTAAAGATAATGTGGATTTTAGCTTATTTGCTTTTTAACCTACCATATTAGCAAGGTGATCAAGCTTTTCATTTGAATATATTTCTTTCAGATATATTTGCCTAGTCTTCTTGTCTTTAAGCTATCTTAGAATTTATCTGAATTTTAATATATGTTTTGTTGTATATTAAACCTCTCCTCATCTTATTATGGATGCTATTTCTATGTTTCAGGTAGTATCTTCAAGCTCATCTTTTCTGACTGTTTTTCATCAGTGGTTTTATGGTACCCACTATCATTCATCTTCACCACAGTTTTGTCATAAGGAAATCCACACTTCTTGCTAAAACTGCAAAACAGGGGTACAGGGTTCTTCTCATGTGAATGTTATTGACATGTCAACATTCTCTATGAACACTTCTATGGGAGGTACTTTATAATTTCTATCCTCTCTAGAGAAGGAAATGGCAACCCACTCCAGTGTTCTTGCCTGGAGAATCCCAGGGACGGGGGAGCCTGGTGGGCTGCCATCTATGGGGTTGCACAGAGTCGGACACAACTGAAGCGACTTAGTAGCAGCAGCAGCTAGACCTATCACATCATTCAATAAATATTTATTGAGTTGAGTTACTGAAATTTATGGAGAAAGTGAAAGTGAAGTCGCTCAGTCATGTCCGACTCTTTGCGACCCCATGGACTGTAACCTACCAAGCTCCTCTGTCCATGGGATTTTTCAGGCAATAGTACTGGAGTGGATTGTCATTTCCTTCTCCAGGGGGTCTTCCCGACCGAGGGATCAAACCCAGGTCTCCCGCATTGTAGACAGACGCTTTACCATCTGAGCCATCAGGGAAGGAGAAAGTAGAAGTATATCATCAAGTAGACTCTAACCTGCATGCATGCATTGGAGAAGGAAATGGCAACCCACTCTAGTGTTCTTCCTGGAGAATCCCGGGGACAGCAGAGCCTGGTGGGCTGCCGTCTATGGGATTGCACAGAGTTGGACATGACTGAAGTGACTTAGGAGCAGCAGCAGCAGACTCTAACCACATAACTAAAAAGTAAGCTGCTGCTGCTGCTGCTAAGTCGCTTCAGTCGTGTCTGACTCTATGCAACCCCATAGACGGCAGCCCACCAGGCCCTGCTGTCTCCGGGATTCTCCAGGCAAGAACACTAGAGTGGGTTGCCATTTCCTCCTCCAATGCATGAAAGTGAAAAGTGAAAGTGAAGTTGCTCAGTCGTGTCTGACTCTTAGCGACCCCATGGACTGCAGCCTACCAGGCTCCTCCATCCATGGGATTCTCCAGGCAAGAGTACTGGAGTGGGGGGCCATTGCCACTACTACTCTTTGGCTGCTCCTGCTGCTGCTGCTAAGTCGCTTCTTTGGCTATATGGGACTTATTTTAACCAACCAATGATTGAACATACTTGATGTGCCAGATGTTTGCATAGATGAGTTCATTTAATCTTATTGATAACTATAAAAGGAAATATAATTATCATTATTTTATGAATGTAATGTAATTAACTGGATGTTTAAAAGGTTGTAAGTATAAATAAAAGTTTGAGGGCCATGTTTCTCAAACTTAATAGTTTTTACTGCCTGCCTCCAGACCCTGGTCATACTCACAAGGTACAGATGGATCAATAGAGTCAATAGAAGTGAATCAAAAGGAAAAAAATTAATTATATTATTTTCCCTAATTTCCAATGAAGTTGGGGCTTTCTTAATCATGTCAATTAACTCTATAACTTAAAGATTATAAAGAGACTCTGAAGAGTAATTTCAGGCAAATGCAGAATTTATAGATGCATAAATATTATTAAAGTTTTCAGAGTTCAAATGCATATTTCACATTCAACTTCAGTGTGAATCTGTTGTGATGTTGGTTGGAACAGTGCAGAGGCCTCAGTCTCAGAATCTTCCGTATTATCATGCGTATCACATCTTAACTTCCCTCTTCACAATGCTATCAAGGTATGTAGATACAGAAAATAGCTCTTATCATATCATAGTTTACAGTTATGCTGTACTCTAGGACTTAAATTCACAAGATGTTCAACTATATATGTTTCATTTGAAAATTATGACATAGCTGTTTAAATTTGAATGAAATCTTTCCTGAAAAGTCCCCTATTCAGGGAGCTTGGTGTTGGAATACTCATGAAATCACATTTTGGAATTTTGACGTTTTGTGTATCAGAAGTGGGATTTCCAGGTGTTTGTTGATACTTCAGGATAATATAGCAAACCAACTCTAATGGGCATCACCTTTTACTAAGAGAATGGAGCATATATATTTTGTAGTATTTATTTGTTAATAAAAATGTGTAGAATATTTAGGCAAATATCTTTTTAAATTCAGGGTAACATTAAGGGTATAATTTGAGGAATTCCATATCTTGAATACATGTAATCTCTTCTGTTTCTTCTTTTCCTTCTATCTTTCCTTCCTTTCTTCTTTTTCTCTGTTTTCTTGTCTCCTATGCCTCTACCCACCTGTCTCTGTTGTCACTGACATGTGAACTTGATGGTTCATCCAAAGAGGTCCAGAGTAGGTGCAATTGAAATGATTTGAGTACAATTTTTTCTGAAAAAGACATTCCCTTATGGGTCTCTTCTGACCAAAGATATATATTAATTGTATACACAAGTTTTTTTGGATCAGTGTGTCTTACCAAAACTCTGCTTCACTGGCAAGTCACTATTTCAACTCCCATTAGTTGGAGAGTAGTAAGAATAATCTTTAGTTATTAAAATAAATATTTCTGCTGCTTTATTATGGTATACATATATTTCCTCAAAATTTCACACACATTTTACTTTTATATAATGGTCAATTTCTGCCCCATTCAAACATTTGCAAAACTCGTTGGTGGGAATAAACTCATCTTCAGAGGGACAGTATAGTTGAAATGGGTATGAAAACATTATCATCTTCTGCTTGTCTTATGCTATTTTCTTGTGAGCGTACTCAGTCCCTCAGTCACGTCCAACTCTTTGTGACCGCATAAACTGTAGCCCTCCAGGGTGCTCTGTCAAGAATATTGGAGTTGATTGCCATTTCCTCCTCCAGGGGATTTTCCCCATCCAGGGACTGAACCTGTGTCTCCTGCAATTCCTGCTTTGGCAAGTGGATTCTTAACCACTGAGCCACCTGGGAAGCCTCAGAGCTATTTTACTCAGGTCTTTGTCTTCAAAATTCTAAAATACACTGCCATTTTACGTTTCAAAAATCCAATATGCCATCAGTTACAAAACGTACCATCACTTTATAACAATAAGAGAGAAAAAGGTGCTACCAAAGAAATGTAGGCAGATCAATTATAAGACATATCCAAATTTTAGAGATATCAACATATGAAAATCTTTGCACTTTAGAATAGATGAATGCTGTATTTATTTTTTATCAGTAATTCTCTCTCCCCAAGTGAAAGCAAGATCCAGAGGAAATAACTTGTACTTAATTTGGTGGATGAAGCTTAATTTGAGGCACTTTAATAAATGAGCTTTGGCTCCATCCCTTCATTCTTTCTGGAGTTATTTCTCCACTGATCTCCAGTAGCATATTGGGCACCTACTGACCTGGGGAGTTCCTCTTTCAGTATCCTATCATTTTGCCTTTTCATACTCTTCATGGGGTTCTCAAGGCAAGAATACTGAAGTGGTTTGCCATTCCCTTCTCCAGTGGACCACATTCTGTCAGACCTCTCCACCATGACCAGCCTGTCTTGGGTGGCCCCACATGGCATGGCTTAGTTTCACTGAGTTAGACAAGGGGGTGGTCCGTGTGATTAGATTGACTAGTTTTCTGTGATTATGGTTTGTGTGTCTGCCCTCTGATGTCTCTCACAACACTTACCATCTTACTTGGGTTTCTCTTATTTTGGACGTGGGGTATCTCTTCACAGCTGCTCCAGCAAAGCGCAGCTGCTGCTCCTTACCTTGGATGAGGGGTATCTCCTCACCACTGCCCCTCCTGACCTTGAACGTGGAGTAGCTCCTCTCAGCCCTCCTGTGCCTGTGCAACCACTGCTCCTTGGACATGGGGTAGCCCCTCTAGGCCCCACCTGCAACTTCTGGCGTGGGGTAGCTCCTGTCGGCCATTGCCCCTGACCTCGGGCGTGGCATAGTTCCTCCCGGCTGCCGCCCCTGAGTTTGGGTGACGGATACCTGCCTCTTGAGAAACCTGTATGCAGGTCAGGAAGCAACAGTTAGAACTGGACATAAAACAACAGACTGGTTCCAAATAGGAAAAGGAGTACGTCAAGGCTGTATATTGTCACCCTGCTTATTTAACTTCTATGCAGAGTACATCATGAGAAACACTGGGCTGGAAGAAGCACAAGCTGGAATCAAGATTGCTGGGAGAAATATCAATAACCTCAGATACGCAGATGACACCACCCTTATGGCAGAAAGTGAAGAGGAACTAAAAAGCCTCTTGATGAAAGTGAAAGAGGAGAGTGAAAAAGTTGGCTTAAAGCTCAACATCCAGAAGATGAAGATCATGGCATCTGGTCCCATCATTTCATGGGAAATAGATGGGGAAACAGTGGAAACAGTGTCAGATTTTATTTTTTGGGGCTCCAAAATCACTGCAGATGGTGATTGCAGCCATGAAATTAAAAGATGCTTACTCCTTGGAAGGAAAGTTATGACCAACCTAGATAGCATATTCAAAAGCAGAGACATTACTTTGCCAACAAAGGTCCGTCTAGTCAAGGCTATGGTTTTTCCAGTGGTCATGTATGGATGTGAAAGTTGGACTGTGAAGAAAGCTGAGTGCTGAAGAATTGATGCTTTTGAACTGTGGTGTTGGAGAAGACTCTTGAGAGTCCCTTGGACTGCTAGGAGATCCAACCAGTCCATTCTGAAGGAGGTCAGCCCTGGGTGTTCTTTGGAAGGAATGATGCTAAAGCTGAAACTCCAATACTTTGGCCACCTCATGTGAAGAGTTGTCTCATTGAAAAAGACTCTGATGCGGGGAGGGATTGGGGGCAGAAGGAGAAGGGGATGACAGAGGATGAGATGGCTGGATGGCATCACCGATTCGATGGACGTGAGTTTGAGTGAACTCTGGGATTTGGTGATGAACAGGGAGGCCTGGCATGCTACAATACATGGGGTCGCAAAGAGTCGGACACGACTGAGCAACTGAACTGAACTGAACTGAATAAATGAGCAACTGAAGTAGGAGGTATTGAAACTTAATAAACAACTTAGTTAACCTAGATGAAGCTCTGTTGTGAGTCAAGGAAGAAGCAGGATGTAAGTTGCTGTCAGAACTCTCAAGATATTTAGCACATTATTCTAACTTTGGATAAATGTGCTTTGTACTATGGAAAAACCAGTGATGTGAATCTGGAAATCCTTATAGCTATGAAGCATTACTAATTACAATAAAATGTAAGACAGTCCTATAAATAAAAAGAAATCCAGAGAAATAATTGTTTTGTGAGATAAACATCTGTTGTGTGGATAGGATAGACAACACATTTATGCAACATTTCATTTCTGTATCTGCTTGATGACACTATCTTATTTATTTATTCAATAGTTGTCTGTCTGGAAACATATTTATAAGCATACCCAGCCTCCTAGTGCATTAATTATTTTGTGGAAGAAAATTAAGAACTTTCAAAATAACATAAACTTTTTGAGGTCACCAAGTTATCACTAAGTAAATTATTGCCCCACAGCCCTAAATGGTACCTAGTAGCCAGGAGGAGTTTAATGCACATTTCAAAGTGCCTAATTTACTCTCAGGGAGTAGTGGACAGGTCCTGAATGATAAATTGCACATTGAAATGCATTTTCCCAAGTGAATTGGGCTCAGTGTTGTCTGACTAAAATTAATGCCGCACATTTATTTCAAACATGTGAAGGGAGAGGTCTACAAATAGTTTCAGAAGTCTAAAACAAGACCATTTCATCTATATAAATTCAGTAAAGGGCAAGATCAATTCAGTTACAGAAATCTAGGATTGCTGAAGATAAAATTGGCCAAAGCAAATGAATGAAAATTATCCTATGTGCATTAGGAAGGGTCACTGAACAAGAAAGACTCCAAATAAAATCTCATCTGAAGGAGAGCTACACTTTTTGTAATCCTTGGGTGTTCCAAAAGAAGATCTTCTCTGTAAGAATATAACTTGCCCCATCTTGTAGAATCTATGATACCTGCCAGGATCACAGCCCAAGGAGGTATGTCTCCAGGCCATGAATGATGTTGTATTTACTGAATAATGTTTATTGAAAAGAAACTCTATGATATTTTTGCCTTTTGAAAACTTTCCTCTGTTAGCCTGTATGATCTCATAGGGATTGCATAAATGTCTGGTATCCTACTTATTCTTGCTTTGCCTTTGGGAAATGATGAAAGAATCTGGAGATATTTTTGAATCCTTGAGCCCTGAACTCATATGATCCTCAATTCCAAATAATCTCAAGGAACTAACACTTAAAAGCACACTGATTTTGTACTATCAAATGTGTGCTTTCACTGATGTCTGCATGTTTACTCCAATAAGTATCATATTTAAGACTAATTTGACCAAATGAAATTCTACAAGATAGATTACGTGGCAAGTTAATTGTGTTGCTGTTGGCTGGAAACTCATGTTTCCCCCACCCCTGGTCTCCCACTCTGTAAGAGATCACATATCCCTGCTCTGTTGAATTCAGAGGGTCATGGAAGGGGCTGACACATAGTCCTTGAGCACAGATGGGCTTCATCATTCAACTAGTGCTTCACCCTTTCTCTTTTCTCTCTAGCATGAGGCCATCAATATACCACACAGAAGTTCCTCCATTGGGTGCCTCTCCTAAGTGAAGATGATGACGGAGGAGAGCCATTGTTACCATGAGAGACCTATGTCATAGATGAAGAATGATGTTTGTTATTATAAATCAGTGAGATTTGGGGGTACAGTGTTATGATGATATCACCTATCCAACTCTCACTGGTACAGTAAACAATGCCTTGAACAACAATTATAGCTGTTCAGTAAATGCTTGTCAAATAAACCAATTTCTGGATTTTTGTGGCAAACCATTATTCTATTCACACCTCTAAAACTTGGTGCAATATATCATAACTGTCTGTGGGTGAAATTAGTGCCACAAAACATTATTTCTCAGTAGCAAATCCCCCACCACCAGGAATAGACCCTCTAAATTTCTTCTTTGAGAATTTTTGGAAATTTATTTTTTTCTTTTTTACATTTTCATCTTCTCTCTAGCCTTTTTAGGATCATGTCTTCTTTGCTACCAGTGGCAAATAGGCATGTGTGGTTATTTGTCACATTAAGGCACCGCTGTAGATGATTTTAGTCAATGACAGCATCAAAGATGAACGTGTTGACTAATGTGAGGATACCAGTGTCCTCATCTACCACCTGGGAGACTTTGTCTTTGTCACCTGGTTACTTTCTCTTCTAATGAGCTGAAAATTTTCACAACATGATTCTTCTTGTTTTCATTTTTTAATTTATTTCAGTAGATTCCCATCCTCAGAGTTTGTCATGAGTTCCTAGGAGATGAACTAGAAGACCATCAGAATGACAAACATCATGCCTTTCTTGGAATCTTATCTCCCTCCAATCCTGGTTCGTTGTCTTTGGAGTAAATTTGTATAACAATAGCTAAAATGTATCGAGGGATTATATGTTAGACACTGTTCAAAGAGCAGTTGAGTCTTTATATCAATTATATGATGAGGAAACAAAAACAGAGAAGTTAAATGACGTTGCCATGATCACACAGCAAGGTTACCCAAGCTGTCTTATTTAAAAACCAATCTACTGTATTTTTCAACTATATTTCATCTCTTTTTACAGACTGCTCACTTAGGAGGTTTCTTGTATACCAGGGAGAGATGTGGTAACTCATTCCACTAATTCTCCATGAATGCCCAGTGGAGGTCCATAGCTATAAAGGTATTGGCTCGTCATGTTGACAAAATTTAAGATGACAATGAATGTTTCAGATGTCATGATGACATTTTTTATGGCACAATGTTTAAAGGAATGTTTTTGTATTCATTATATCAAAACTCTATGACATTGCTGAAAGCAATGAAACTATTTATTTCAAAACGTGATATACGTAAAATATTTCACCTAGGACATATTCTGACTGTTATTTTTTAAACAATTAATGATGAACTATGGAGCTTGTTTTTTTTACACAATATAATTTTCTTCAATGTAAAAAAGCAAAGCTCAATTGATCTGTGTAGTATAACATGTTGGAATGTGTAGACAATCCTAAGTTCAAACCATAATATGGCTCTGACAATATAAAAATTCTATGAGAAGCAAATGGCTAATCAGTTCTGGTCCAAACATTGATGACATACTATGCTACAATTAGCATGACCTCTTCTGTTTATAATGAAGCTGAAAAACACAGGAAAATATTTATAATTCTGCATGAATGAGAATTTAAAATTATAACTGTTATATTCACAACCACTAAGAATAACTATACATATGTAAATATACAACACCTGGAATAGAATAAATTCTAATCATAATAGCTGCATTAAGTTTGCAACCTTTTGGGGTAGTTAAAAAATAATATTTAGAAGAATTTTTACATAAACGTGAAAAACTCATGAAAACAGAACTTAATATTTAAAACATTAGTCTCAGTAAATTCAGTAATTATACATGAGGATGCGCTTAATTTCTGAAATTACTTTTTATACTTATTAATGATCAAACTGTTGACTACATTGCATTTATCCCAATCACATAATTCCTTGTCTTCCTCCTGTGAAATTCAGAGAAGTAAAGTAAGGTGAGTGGAATGATTTAAAGAAATAAGATAAGCAGAGATCTTATCATGACTCCTTTGGGAATATATAAGGTAATAAAACTCCACAAGGTTGTTTTTACTGGCAAATATTCAAATACCAGCCATTGACTTAGAGCCTCACTGGTCAAAAGTTAGCAAGGCAAGCTTCTGTGCAATGTCTGCGAGCAAAAGGCCCTAAGCTGAGTAGGGCAATTGCCAGGCTCTGCCCAGTTTTATTAGGGCTGTTTTAAAGATCTAGTAACAATGATCCTAACTAGGTTTCCTTAATTTTCCCCCAGGTAATTCATAAACACAGAGGCCAAGTTCAAAATCAGAGACCCTAGGATTTGGAGTTGGGGTGGGGGTTGGGAAATAAGTACCACATGGGCAGCCATTTTTCTTTTTTCATCCAAGGCAGACGTGAATAATCTATCTAACATTTTCAGACACACTGGATTTCAAATCCTTTTCAGGGCACACTCCAAGAAATTAATATCAATTGGCTGGGGTTATCAGGTGAAATGAAACTATTTGACGTTTCATATCTAACGACTATTTTTTTCCATATGAGGGAACTGAAACCTCTAAATGGAGGTAGAAAATGAGTTTTAAGCGTTTTCTATTTTCAAAGCATTCTGACAGGCATACAGCATGTGGCCTTGAGAAAAACACTGTTAACATTCCCATTTGACAGATGAAGAAACTGAGACTCAGAGAGGCTAAGCAAATGCACCCACTTCCAGTTTTTACTTGTTACAAATGAACAACCATAATGCAATTCTCTTGATCTCTGTTCTAGTACATTATCACCCGCTGCAAGATACTGTTATTCTTTCTCTGAAGAATTTAATGGGTGATGTTAAAGGAATCCTTCTTGGGTCAATGGCAGTCACTCATCTTCCCACGAACCAGAAGAAAAAGACCCATAAATAATAAACCACTATGCCTAGCAGCCACCTGGCACCTAAATATTAATAGTGTGTATGTGAAATACTTTTACATAACCACATTAAAGGCATTAAATAAATGTCAGGGTTTGAAAAATTACCACTCTAGGTCACTGCTGGTCACTAAATTCTACAGTCTGGCTATTACAGCAGGATTTTTAGACATTCCACTATCCTGGGCTTTTCTTTCCAGGAAAAATAGTATCTTCCGGGACAATAGAGAGAGCAGTTTGCGGCCTAAGATTTGCTAACTTCATTACTATTTATGACATTTCAGCCAGACTCTTAACAATTTCCACTCCCTTTACCCAGCTCAAATTTTGCAATTTCTCAGCAACCTGGACAACTCAGTCTGGAATATTCTCCACAGTACAGAGCAGAATCAGGGTCCTTTGCCTGGATGGAGGAGTAGGCTTTTATCATCAATGATTTAAATATTTGTTCCCTTCTCCAGCTTCTTCTGGGAAAACTGACTTCCCAGAGGGAAGTTTTTGTGATTAGGAAATTTGTCAGCTTCTCTCTTGGATATTGTGAATTACATTTGTTGGATTCCTTTCCATTTGTTTTCTATTTAGTTCTTGTTTCATTCCCTCTAGGTCTCATCCATCCCTTCTGTATAGTAAATTCTAATCTGTTTTCAAAATAAATATACAAGCAATAAAAGAAATATTAGGAGAAAGTGTGGAATGAAAAGGAATCCAGCTAATCTTGACTCTGTGTGTGTGTGTGTGTGTGTGTGTGTGTGTTAGTTGCTCAGTTGTATCCGACTGTTTGGGACCCCATGGACTGTGGCCCTCCTGGCTCCTCTGTCCATAAAATTCTGTAGGCAAGAATACTGAAGTGGGTTGCCATGCCCTCCTCCAGGAGATCTTCCCAACCCAGAGATCAAACATGGGTCTGCTGCATTGCAAGCAGATTCTTTACCATCTGAGCCATATATTTAAGGCTTCTTTGAGAACTAAAATTTTCTCCACATCTCTATCCTCATATCAATACATGACCTACCTTCTGGAAAAACAAAGGTAACAGAAATATACTTTTTTCTTGTTAATTATGAGCAAGATGCAGAAAATGCTGTCTACGCACTAGTGTATTTCAACTGATGTACAAAACTCAGAACCTTCTGCTGCCCTGATCTCCAGCATCTTTTTCTACTTTTTTCTTTCCCAAGCGGAGCCAGGACAATAGGGAAGAAATTATCTGAAACATGGCAAAGCTAGTATAATGGGAACCTTAGAAGGTTTGTGCTGGCAGCAAATTCAAACTCAAACCAGCTAGGAGGGTTTCCATACCACATGTGGTTTCATGGTATGTGTTTGGGGTTCATGGTAACTCGTGTCCATGGTGTAACCAAAGGTATATGATAATTGACCACATTCTAATAAGGAACATATTATTCTAAATATCATTGTATGTACTAGCCTAACTTCCTAGGCTAACTTTTGAGCCCTTCCACATTTTAGGACTATAATAATAATGCCAACTCCAGGAAATTTGAAAAAATCATGTTTGTAATTAATTGTAATAAATTTTATTCCATTTACATAATATTTGACCTTCAACTGTATATTAGAATAATGTATACTTTCTTTATTAGAATAACATAAAATAAGAAGAAAATAAAAATAATGCCTAATCTGCTTGCTGAGATGATCACTGAGAACATTTTCGTTATTTCATTCTAGCAATTTCCTGAACATTTAGTTACATATCAATAATCTCATAACTAGGAGAATACTGCATAAACAATTTGTTCTGATCTTTTTTACTTATAATAGGTATTTCCCTTTATACTATTTGAAGTCAAGTTAATAGATATCTTTGAGAAAGTGAGGATAGTATTTAAGAGTGATCCTGAAGTAGGTTTTTGGTATAAGGGGAATAATTTATTTCTAAAAATTTGATGGTGATTAAGAGTGTAATTCTCTGATAACTTATTGAGAGCATAGTTAAGGTTTGTGTATTTTTCTGTTCTGTATGTTATACTTGAATAAAATAATTATTTAATAAAAAATTATAAAGTAATGGAAAATGATTCATAATGACTGCATTAAGCCATATTTCCATTGTTAGGTATTCAGTTTATGACTTTCTAATTATTTCTAACAATAGTTTTCTGAATATATTTGTATATATTCATTAGTTCTTGTATGTTCATTAATATCATATTCACTTGGGGTAGAGTTCTAGAAGTATTTGCCCCTTTCCTGAGAATAAATTATACCATAATCGGGAGCGAGATTAATGTAAGTAAATTTTCTGCAGTTGCATTAATTGATGTATTAAACATGGTGTGTGTTAGTTGTTCAGTTGTGTCTGACTCTTTGCAAGCCCATGAACTGTGGCCCACGAGGCTCCTTTGTCCATGGGATTTCCCAGGCAAGAATACTGGATTGGGTTGCCATGCCCTTCTCCAGGGGATCTTCCCAATCCACGGCTCAAACCCACGACTCCTGCATCCCAGATGGGTTCTTTACCACTGAGCCACCAGGGAAGCTTATTAAACATGGTAGAATCTTCAAATTCTTAAAGCTGTAGCCTGGGACAGAAGGTATGACTATGAAAACCTGAATTGATTCCCCATGGAAATTGGACAAGTGAAATGTTCCTCAGCCCCCAAAAGATGAACAACCCTCTGTTCAATTCAATGGAGTAAACTAATTTTGAGCACCAACTCCCTGGCAGGACTCTCCTGGATACTATGACACAGAGATGACTAACATACAGCTCTGCTATTGTTTTGTAATAAAAGTTGGCCCCTGAAGAGTACTTTCAAATCAGTTTGGATATAAATGTTACCCCTCACTTCACAGCTCCTTCATCTGTATATTGGGACAATGATACGTCAAAGGCTTGCAGTGAGGATTAACAGTGTTTTTGGACAAAAGTATGGGGAATCCTCAAAAAACTAAAAATAGAGTTGTCATACAATCCAGCAAATCCCCCTCCTGGGAATATATCCAGATAAAACTATAATTCAAAAAGATATTGATTTGGTCAAGAAGTTAATTTCAGTTTTTCCATAAAGTCTTTCTGACCAACCCAATACATGCATAACAGTACTAGTTACCAAAAGCCAAGATATGGGAATAACCTTAATGTCCATCAACAGATGAGTAGCTAAAGAAGATGTGGTACATATACACAGTGGAATATTACTCAGCCATAAAAATAATGAAATAGTGCATTTCCAGCAACAAGGATAGATGTAGATATTATCATATTAAGTGAAGTAAATCAGAAAGAAAAAGACAAATCCCATATGATATCACACTTACATATGGAATCTAAGACACAAATGAACATATCTATGAAACAGAAACATTCTTACAGACATAGAGAACAGACTTGTGTTTGGCAAGCTGGAGGGAGGCTGGGGAAGGGCTAGATTGGGGGTTTGGGATAGCAGATGTAAACTGTCATATAAGGGGTGGATAAACAACAAGCTCCTACTGTATAGCACAGGGAACTATATTCAGTGTCTTGTGATAACCCATAACAGAAAAGAATATGAAAAACAACATATGTGTGTGTGTATTCCTGAGTCCCTTTGCTGTGTAGCAGAAAGTAACACAACTCAGTACATCATCTATACTTCGATAAAATTTTAAATATTAAGTAGCATTTTCAAAGCACTAATAGTCAGGAATACAACTCAAAATATTTAATAATCCATATTTATCGACATTAACCAGCCAGAACAAATGCTGGTTCAGATAAAATGGAGGCCAACAGTAGAGAAGTGTCCTTCTTCTAAATGCATTCTGGCTAAATACTTTGTACTATAGCCTAGAGTAGATCCTGACAAGGATTAGTTTTAGGTTATTTCTTTCTTTCTAGATGATGTAAAAATTCCTTCAAATTGATATTTGGTTTTTGGATAAAGGTATCTTGGTTTCAAATATTTGGAGAATGTAACCCAGATGTGTGATCTGTGCTCAAACACTTCCTTTAATTTTCACCAACTATTTGTTGGTGAAATATAAATACTTATATTCATTCACAGTCAAATGTAATTATTTATACATTATGATATTAGTTATTATTACTTATGATTCTATAATGTACCAGTCACTATATCAATGGCTTCTAAATTTTATACCAAAATTATAAATGTGTTGTTTTCCTCATTTTCACAGATAAGGAATTTGAGGCTCTAACTTAGGTCACACAGTAATTGATGGAGTTGGATTTTTAAACTTTATTCATCAGATACCAAATACATTGTTTCTATAAATAATATAAAATTCTGGGAATCAAGAAAATGTGGGAGACACTTAAAAATAAATCCTTCCCTTATGTATATAACCCTTCCCATATATGTATCTTTAACATATATGTCAATGAGGAAATTCACTAGTTGTGACTTAACAGAGATAAAATTAGGAGAATACCTCTTAACCAACATTGTTAGAATGAAAGCTTCAATTTCCTCCTGAAGCTTCTGTCAAGTAAAGTTGATTTCCACTATCAGCCAGTTTTAAACTGTAAATAGTGATGCTTTGGTCTTGGTAGGAGGCATTATCTGTGAGTTCCTGGACTATAGGTAGGTAAATACCTAAACAGTAGTTGCCCCAGGAATCCAAATATTTCACATTTCATCCATCTTCTCATGAAACTTCTTTGGATCAAACGTTGTAGGCAAGGATTCTTTTTTTCGTTTTTTTTTTCCTAAGACTCTGATCTAGCCAAATTATCTCAAGGCAAAAAAATGCTTAGATTGTCAATATAAAATCTAAAGCTAAAAGTGAGGTGGAATAGAAAGATAATCTTCAGAACAGCTTTAGTTTTATCCTTTTTCTCTGTCATGATTGGGTAAAAACTGCTGAAGAGGGGTTTCCCTCTGTCCTTGCCTCTCAGTTTCCAGGACCAGAACTTTCCTTGCGTTGTCTGTTCTTTGCTCTTTTGAATTTCCTGGCTATCCCTAGTCCCACATCCCAGGAAGGATCAGCTGTTTCTCAGCCTCCTCTTCTCCCCAGCAGAGTCAGAGCTCAACTGGGACCTCTGTGAGAGGATGAAAAGTGATAGCCAATGGAGCTCTGATTTACCTTAGAATATGGTACTTTGGGGGTTCCCAGGTAGATCAATGGTAAAGAATGTGCCCGCCAATGCAGCAGACATGGGTTTGATTCCGTTAGGAAGATCGCCTGGAGAAGGAAATGGCAATTCACCTGAGAAATCCCATGGACAAAAGAGCCTGATAGGCTACAGTCTATGACACCATGAAAGAGTCTGACAGGACTTGGCAACTAAACAACAACAGAAAACAACAACAGCATGGTACCTTTGAGAGGTGGGCAATGAGGAGGATTAGAGTAATGGCACAGAGGAGTTACATGGCCATCCCAGGTTCACAAAGAGTGCAATGCAGGTTTAGACACACACACATCCACACACACACAACGATCCACACACATCCACACACACACAACGATACACACACATTCACATACACACAACCACACAAA